>NW_015961965.1:85297-290150 GCF_000497045.1 Kalmanozyma brasiliensis GHG001 | reverse complement strand
CCAACACATCGGGGCTAGCGAGCGATTTAGTGACGATGCTTGAGCCGCTGCATCAGCAGCTGCCGACACTCAGCAAAGACAGCGTGCTTCTCGACAACGATCAGGGTCTCTGACGACGCCGCATTCTTCTCGCGACGCTCCAAGCACGGCACGGATCGCAGGTGCTCAATCGGACCGAACGAGGCTCGGATCGAAGCTCTCACGCTACGGCTAGCTTCCGACGACCAGCTCGAAGCGCATTCAACACGTTGACGAGCGACGAGACACTGCAGCTACGATGTTGAGCACCTCGACGTCGCCTCATCTCTGCACCTGAACGCCCATTAGTAGCACTGCCAAGATGATCACACACACGCCTCGGGCGGATCCGATCATCTCGGCTTCTCCGTCTAGCAGTCGTCAGCCTCTGAACCAGCCAAGGATACCCATCACACCGCATCGATACCGAGCAGCAATCTCTTCAGATCAGCGCTTTCCCGCGACCCCCACCTCGCGCCGTACCTCGATTGTCGACGGCGCAGACGACAGCCCGACTGCAAAAAGCTCTACCTCCAACTGGCAAGCCAGCATTGAGCTTTCCCTGACCACCCGTCGCCGTCTCATCCGCAAGCCTCTGCCTCAGATTCCATCATCACAGACCAACCCTTCCTCTGACAGAGCAGCTGCCGATGATGGACTGGTCGACTCAGCTGTAATCGACCTTCTCTACCGAAAGGCAGACTCGTGGTGGCCTGACGCTCTTCCCGACAAGCAAGATACCTCGCTTCCTCTCCCTTCGTCTTCTCGTGTAGCGGATCGCGCTGGGATACAGAACCCCACGCAGCAACAAGAGGCCAACGACGGCCAGGGTCTTGATGAACAAAGCCTGCGTCATCTCCTCACCATTCTTCACTACGCTGCGCTTCGCTGCGAATTCAAAGCTGGCTCTTCCAACGACGACGGCACCATCGGCCGCAATGTCGTGGTGTCGGCGACAGGCACATACAAGAGACAGTCCGCATCCAACAATACTGCCGCACCTGCCTCTGCATTGACCGACAGCGACAACCAGGGTCTGTATATCCTCGACGAGGCCACACTGGACAGCCTGTATCATGCGCTCCAGGCAGCCTTTCGACATCTCTCACAGAAACAGGTGCTGGGTGCCTTGCAACGCACTGCTTCCATACGATGGCGCGCCGAGGCTCAGCTCCGCAATGCAACAGCATCTCAAGCGGCAGAGGCAAACAGCGTCCTCTCCTCGCGATGGACTCGCTTCGCGTGGCCCGCCGCAGCTTTAGGCAAGGCTTATAAGGAAGCACAAAGAAGCGTTCTGCCGTCTACTCCTGGCGAGGGACCCTTTTCCGGATTCATCACGCCTTCCCACCTACCTCTGAACCACGACCTGTACAGCGGCCTCTACGCTGATCCGGAACAGCGCATACGCAAAAGAGACGTCGCCGTCAAGATCTTGAGCAACGCCATCTGGTTTGTGCGCAACTATGGTCCCGACGCAGGTGTCGAAACAGTGCAAGATTCAGCAGGCAGCCTTGGCGAAAAGACCTCTTCACAGGATGCTCAAGGTACGGCATCTGCGACGAATGCCATGCCACCTCCTTCCTTGTCTTCAAATCGACGAATATCGGAGAATCTGCTTAAGAAGAGTGCAGGTCTCCCTCTTTACACGCCCAAATCGAGCGCCACAACGGCTCTGAGCGGGACGGCGACGCCCGAAAGCAGTCAATCCGACGCACCTCCCACCCCTTCCTCGGCTACGAGCTCAGCTGCAGCAGCCTCCGTCTCACCCCTTCAAGACATCGGGAGCGCCCCTGCGAGTGCCGCTGGGCAACAGCTGCCGAGAACGCCCTCAATGACTGCCCTGAACGCGTCGGCAGCCCCTGTTATTCCACGGTCCGAGCCCATGGTGACACCTTCCAGCGAGACTGCTCCATCACCTGCAGCTGCATCGCCCAAAGGAAATGCGGGCGAGAAGAGCAAGGCCATGGAGCACCTTGCATCCCTCAGCGCCGCTGCAGGCGCCGCCATGCGTCAACGTGCTCAGCAGGCAGCTGCGGCTGCCGCAGCGAACGGGACCGCGCCAGAAGACTCGATCGATGCCGCGATTGCCGCTTCTACCACCTTGCGTCCACAGTCAAGTCGACCCAGCTTGCGCTCCTTTCCAAGTCGTTCGGAAGCAGAAGAGGCCGAAACAGATGCACTAGAAAAGGCTGAACGAGACTATCTCGCCAAGGTTGGTCAGGGCTGCGATGAGTGGGCCAAAATGGTAGTATGCCGGCTGTGCGCCTCCATCTCTGTGGCCGACGCAGCCGATACGAAGCACCGTCGCCGTTCGGGCACGTTGACGGCTAGGGATTTCGGGAACGCCCTGGCTGCCTCGGACAACGCAGACGTAGGGTCAAGCATATCGACACGCTCCGATATGACTGCGAAGGCGGGCAAGGTAGGTCATGGCCTTCCGCAGCGTCAGCGCCCAGACATTGCTCCGGACGGCCACGGACAGCCCAAGACAGGCACAGTCGCATGGACGCCCGACACTTTCGATGGTGAGGAACTTTTTTCACACCACGGCACGTCATCGCATGAGCGCAAAGCCAGCGTTTCGCCTCACGACGAAGATGAGCGAGTCAGGCTGGTCGGCGGCAGCTTCGTCTGTCATGTCCAGACCGAACAGCAGAGGCAGGCATTGATCGAGCTTCTGGAAATCGCTTTGTACGTTGGCATGTCGATGCTGCTCGAGTCGAGCTTTCTGAGCGACTCGGACGCGGCTCGTCCCAAGCTCGTCAAGGTACCCACCCGCACGACTTCGAATGTCGATGCGCCTCAACGAGGTGCCAGCCTGATCCAGCAGCCGGTTCTCTCCCGTGCCAGCTCGCAGCAGAGTCTCGATGGCAGTCAGAGATCGATCTCTGGTAGTAGCAGCACGCAACCAACCTCGTACTATCCAGAGCCAGCTGCCCAGATATCCGGCCATATGCCTGAGACCGATGCTTCCACCTCCAAGCCTGGCTCGAGGAAGTGGACCAAGAGTCTCTGGGGCAAGCTTGGCCAGCAAACGAATGAATTATCGATTCCCGGCTCGAACGCTTCTGCGGCACGACCCGGGACAAGCGACGGTCATGGAGCAGCGGCGCCTCGCACCTCACTCACAATGCATCGCTACCACACAGACGACGATGCAAACAGCTTGTCAGCTACAGCCAACAGGAGACCCCTGTTCAAAACAGGTGAAGAGCCCAAGCAAACAATCGCGGCAAGGAAAGCGGCCCTCTTCGCCAACAGCACCAACAACTCTGCACCGCCCACGCCACACGGCGGCCGTACTGCTGCTGGCGATCCTGTGACCCAACCGAACAGCAAGCCAAACCGCCTGGTAGGACGACTAATGAATGCATTTGCACGTTCAGCTGTCGCGGACCCTCCTCGAGCGGATGCTACTCGCCCTAGCTTTGACGCTAACGCGATAAATGCATCGTCTGATCCTGCTTCGGCGACAGGAGCACGGACGACGCATGGTAGCGATCTAGTCACGTCCCGGTCGAGAGCAACAACGGAGAGCAAGCTGTCCAACTTTCAGAGACTGCGCGTACAGGCCAAGCCAGCGCTTGCCTTCCCACTTCAAAGTCCCAGCCCAGCTGCTTTGTCCACCTCGCCAGAGCTTTCGATGCTTCTTTGCTACCAGTACCGACCTGGTCCGGCTCAGCCCACGTTCTCGACCGATGCATACCTGACCGCTTTCCACCGCTTGCAATTGCTGCGCTTTCTGGCGGATCAGCGTCGCGAGCAGCTGACGTTTGCGTCGCCCTCGCATGGTATCTCATCATCTGGCGATATTCTGCCCTTTGTGGGCGCGCAAACACCTGCATCGGCCTCACCTTGGAGCGTCATCCTGTCTCGAGGTCAGCAGCAGCAACAGCAGCCCAACGGGAGAGTCGGAATCCGCCCCGTCCAGCTCCTATCTTACGAGCTGCTGTCCAGCGACGGTACGGCTCTGGGTCTCTGCCGCGAGGAAGTTGCCTTCTACCAAAGGCTCAGCAACAGCCGCGACGTGCCGCTGGGACAAGTCATTGAAGAGCTTGCCATTCGTGCTCGTACGATGGAGGCAGACCACGCTGCCTCGTCCAAGACAACGAACGAGTCTCGCTTTGCTGGTGCAAAGAGTCAGATCAACGGAGCCCGAGATCAGACGGACACTGCACTGGCTCAGCGCATCAACAGCGTTTACGATGCTCCAGAACAGCGCTTGCAATTTGTACATGGATCTTGCCGGATCAAGGTGGTTGCTACCGTCCTGCCGTCACGCTTGTACGATGACGGCACAGGGGACGATGCGCAGCACGCCGATAGCACAAACGCCGAAAAGGTCTCGGGCGATCCAATCTTGCAAACCAGCAGTCGGACTGTGCGTCCAACGGAATCTCGAGAAGTTGATGTCTCCGCCATTGCCGCAGCATCGCACACGGACAAGGAGGCAGCCAATACAGCGTTCGCCGTGGCCGAGACCGCCGTACAAGCGGCAGAGAGCGGTGCGTCTCGGCCGTTGGTTGACCAACGAGGGAGCGCAAGTGCCAGCGGCATTTGGATGTGGAATGCGAGTGCCAAGAGCGGCTGGCAGGGCAAGGCAGCACCCATGTCCGAACCCACCTACCTCCTTTCCTTTGCTCGCTATCTGGAAGCCATCTCTTACCATCCAGCACTGCGCCGCGCAGCAGGATTGGAGCCCGCGAATGGTAAGGCTTACGGTGGTCTCGCCAACGTGCAGCAGCAGCTTCGTCAAGGCAGAAGCGAGGACGACCGCAGTGTCGCAGAGGGCGCCAGTCTGTTGCGTTTCTTCCGCAGCGGCCGTTCGCTTGTCAAGGTGCAAGTGCAGCCTCTTGTTCTCTACGACCTTCACATTCAAGGGCCTTGCCTCCAGACGAGCAGCGAGCGTCGGCGCGATAGGAAGCAGAAGCAAGCTCAAGCAGAGAAGCGCAAATTCAGGCAATTGGCAGAACAGACGCGCCTCGAGATTCAACGCTTCTTTGCATCGATCAAGGGCAACACGACCAGGCTGGAAGGTGTCTTTGTGTCTCGCGACCTCGATGAAGCCGGCAAGACAATTCGCAGAAAGTCAACAGCACAGCCAAATGGTGCGGCTGCTTCGCCGAACCTGACGATGTCAGAAGCAGTCGCAGAGCCGTTGAGCTTGCTGACCAACTTGCGCTCGTCCCTGCGTACGGACGAGTTCGAACTCTACGAAGCTCTGCAACGCACGTTCTTCCTGGACGGGATCAACGATGTGCGCAAGGCCTTTGCTGATCGCGCCAAGTCGGCCAAGAATCGCCTCCTTGCTTGGACCAAGAAGCATCTGAACAAGAAGGAGCAGACCGACTTCGGAAGCTGTACCTATGATGAACCCGAATACTTTGTAGCAGGTCGCCGTGCTTTTCCCGGCAGCTCTTTCATCATTCGTGATGACGAGCCACTCTCCATCATCGCCTACTCCCTCAGCTCACGCGACTTCCGTGCCGAGATGGGAACGCTTGTCGATCGCCAACACGAGGCTGCCGGGTACATGGGCAGCAGTAACGAGGAGCACGTCAAGCAGTGGCGTAGCGGTGTAGTCGATGGCGGTGACGGCGTCAAACATGGCTCGTACATCTCCACGTCTGGTGCTAGCACCACTACAACTGCCTCATCTCTGCTCGCGGAGAGACCGACACGCAATGTGCCGCTGGCTCAACTTGATCCTGACAAGGACGAGGTGTTCTTCGACGCCGAACCTGTTCGTGCCGCTTTGAAGCGGAAGAAGCGCGGCCGGGAGTCGTCCATCTTGTCGCTGACGCTGAGACGCGTTGGCTCGACCATCTCGGAACCGCAAAACGCTAGTTATCGCCTCAAGACGGCAAACGGGCACCCACCCTCCTCAGCCGGATCGATCAAGGATATCGACGATGACGACGATGATGACAAGGCTAGAGACGTGGCAGCAACCGACAGGCGCGGCTCTTTCTCCAACAGCTCCATAGACGGTCAGGATACCACTCTTGGCGCTCCTCGTAAGGGCACAACACCTCTGAGACGACTCTCTGCAGCTTTGCAGGATCATCAATCGTCGTCGCCGACCAAGTCGGACCTGTCAACCTCAGGCAGTGTATCTGCACTCCGACGTACCTTCGAATTGCGCTCGCAGTCCTCGTTCTCATCCATTCCGGACAGGAAGTCTTCGATTCAGCCGCAGCGACCAGGCCAGCCTGCGAATGGAAGCGCCGTCAGCACGACAAGCACGGACACCACTTTCCAAGCGCAGGTCACACCCATGTCGGGTCGTCCTGCGTCGCTCGCTAGCATCTTTTCATCAGACAAGCATGGGCCGGAAGCCGCAAACTCGCGACTGAGCGGTGTTGCACCACGAAGACCTGGATTGGCCGCACCCTCTGCCATCCCTCGTTCTCCATCCCATGGCCGACCATCATTCTCGTCCACGTCAGACGCTGCTCAGGCCTCAGCCGGCGCATCTCCCGCGGCCAAGGACAGCCTAAGGCCACATCGCTTGTCGGCGCAGCCAACGCCGAGCGAAGGAGGTCTTGGGGCCGATGCACAGTCCATGATCTCACACAGCACGCTTCCAGGCTCTCAAGCAGCCGAATCGCCCCACATCAAGCACAACGTGATTCACGGCAGCACCAAGATCTCGTGCGTCTCTTGGTTTGCGGAAGAATTCGCGGCGCTGCGCGACAAATGGGGAGTAGAGCACGACTATGTGCAGAGTCTGTCGCGCTGTCAGCCATGGGTTGCGACAGGAGGCAAGTCGAAGTCGGCGTTCTTCAAGACGGCAGACGAGCGCTTTATCGCCAAGCAGCTGCTCACCGTGTGGAGCGTCGACGAGAAGGAGGCCTTCCTCGAGTTCGCCCCCGCGTACATTCGGTACATGATGAACTCGGCGGTCAACGACTGTCCGACGCTGCTCGTCAAGATTGCAGGTGTCTACAGCATCAAGATCAAGGACGTCAAGTCAGGAGAGATGAAGTTGAAGATGAACGTGATGCTGCTGGAGAACCTGTGGGCTGGCGATGGCGGCAACTCGGTTCGCTTCGATCTCAAGGGCATCCGAGATCGCAGGGTCAAGCTGAGTGCCCAGCAGCAACAGGACCTGCAACAAGCTGCCACTAACGCAGCTGCCACGGGTCAGCCACTGGTCGATGTGCCCGGTGCGGCGAAAGGCACGCCTGCACAGGGCTCTGCGACGACTGCGATGAATGCTGGGATGACGGCGGCAGCCGACAGCAGCACTTCGGGCACCTTGCGGGGCGCCAACACCACGCAGACCAGTCCAAGCCGCATCGGTACAGATGCTGATGCCAAGTCGTCTTCGAGCTCAAGTGCAGTCTGGTGGGACAGCGAGTGGATCGAACGCTACCGTCACCGCGCGTTCGTACCCGAGACGCAGAAGGAGCTCTTCTTCCGCGCCTTGCAAAACGACACGCAGTTCCTCACCGCCTCCAACGTCATGGACTACTCTCTGCTCCTTGGGGTGATGGAGAAGCCCATCCGGCCCGAGGACATGTATCCTCCTGCCGCATCGCCCACCGCCGATAGCGCCGACGTGGACGAGACACCCCACCGCCCCTCGTTCCGATGCAGGATCGTTGACTTCCTGGGCGCCTTTACGCTCGCCAAGCAGCTCGAGTCGAGCTCGAAAAAGGCGTTGAAAGGCCAAGACGCCAAAGGCAACGTGACGATCCTACCGCCGTCCGAGTATGCGAGCCGATTCCTGAGCGCCATGGACAGCTACTTTATCGGCACGCCGTGTCAGCCGAGATTGGACGCGGCGTACGGGTTCGATCGGATGTGCGAGGAGGCTGGGCAGAACGACGGTGCCCGACCTCGATTCGCTTCTGTTCTGTAGATGCAATGTCCATGTGGAAAGGTGCTACAATGCGATGCGTGTTCCGATGAGATGGAGGCTAGAAATACAAGTGCGAGTGGTCGGTGTCGGATCAATGTGATGGATTCAACAGTTGATGAGCCAGACTAGGGCTATTGAAACCAGACCCCATCCCGCTCCTTTGACCCTTGTCCTCATCATCCTCGCTCTCGTCGTCGTCCTCCTCCTCACCAGCCGCACCACCCCTCTTCCTGCGCTTGACCCTCGGATTCGCCTCCTGTTCCATCCTGTACCGACTCAAATACACCCGGAGCACCTCTTCGTAGTTATCAAACCCTAGCACACGCATTGCGTAGAGGATATCATCCCCATTGATGGTCTTGCGTTTCTCTGCGGCGCACTTGTCGGATGCTTCGGAGGTGATAAAGCTGATCAGCTCGGAGACGCAATCCTGGACACACTCCTTGGCGTCTTTGGCGATCTTGGCGTTCTCGGGTAGGGAACGCTTCATGATGCGCGAGATGTTGGCAATGGGCAGATCGGGGTCCGGAAACATGGCTGTGTAGGTTGGATGCGAGGAGAGGTTGGTCGGGTCCAAAGAGGTGGTGGACGTTGGGGTGGAGGCGTGTGTGGCGTTGGCGTGGTGATGAAGCGCATGAGAGGAGGAGGTGTACGAGCCGGGCGTGGAGTGGGATGATGTTGGACCATCAAATGGGAGTGCGCCCGTGGGGGTTGAAGTTGAGGCCACCATGATGGGCAGCCTGGAGGGTCAAGATCCAGGGCGAGACCCGTCGGATGGTGTGCTTTGTCCAGACTTCGAGAGCTCGAGATACTGCCAAGTTCCGCGCAAGGTTGGAAACAGACTTGAAGGATAGCCTTAAGCGCTGTTTGCTACGATGAGAGCCGCGAAGACGAACGAGCACGATGATCACGGGTGGTGGGACATGATCAAGAAGAAAAAGAGTGGAATTCTCCACACGACCCTCGACTTGACCCTATGCTGCCGTGCTGCATCAGGCCAGGAGCTGCACAAGACCCTGAAGCAAAGCAAAATTTCTGGCTGATCTTGCTGCACGTGACGCTCCGACTTCCGAACATGGCCATACCGATTTCTTCCGAACACGATACAAAGAGGCGGATGGTGATGGCGAGTTCAAGCATAAGAGCACGTCGAACGTCCCATTGGAAGGTCTATGTATTGCTGTACCAAGATCAGAAGGAGAGAACATGCATGAGGAAGAAGACGCAAGTGGGCAACGGCAGAGCGGTGCGATAAGGCCATCCCTAGGACTGCTGCTGCTGCTTGTAAGGCAGCACAACCTTGCTCACAAACAGATTGTGCAGCCTCGTATCTGGGGTCAGCTCCGGGTGGAAACTGGTCATGAGGATGTTGCCCTGCCGCAAAGCGACGATCTGCGAATCGTGTGCTGGTCGGTCAGCGATGTCCATCCTTGGGTCGCGCTGAGCGATGTGTGCTGCGACAGGCCGGTTGACGGGCGACTTGGGTGTTGTGACAGGCTCGGGCAAGGTAGCGAGGATCTCGATGGGCGGTCGCTTCTTTGCCGAGCTGACTGGATCCGACGTGTCGTAGAGGGGAGGGGCGACGACGATGCGCAGTGTCTGTTCTGCATTGGCGAGTTTAGGCAGGGGTGGTTCCGATGCGTTTGCAGGGAGCTCTGTTGTTGGCGTCAGCGGCACTGCCATCGTATTGGTGACCGGAACAGGCACTGACTCGGGCAGCGTGTTCGGATCGACTCGCTTGACCAACGTCGGCTGGTCCACGCCCACCTTCTCCAGATCGCTCGGCAACAACAACGCATCAACCACGGGTGCTCGGATAAAGACTCCGTTGAACGGCTCCTCCTCCCTTTCCATCCCTTTGATCCGCAACCCGGTCTCGAATGAATCGATCTGCGATCCAAAGCCGTTCCTCCCAACCCGCACGTCGACGCCGCCGATCAACTGCTGCCCACCCTTCTTGCCGCCACTCGCCTCCCTAGCCAGCATAATCATGCCAGCGCACGTGCCCCATACAGGTCGCTCATCGCGCACCCACTTGCGCAGCGGCTCAAGCAACCCGATGCGCTCGCAGCCGAGCGAGATGGCCGTCGACTCGCCACCAGGCATGATAAGCGCATCGCAGTCGGCGAGCTGCTCGGGTGTGCGCACAAGCACGCTGCGGATGGTGGAGGCGTGAAGCGTGTTGAGTCGGTTGACGTGAGAGGCGTGCTCGCGGAAGGCACCTTGAATGGCCAGGACGCCGATGGTGATGGTCAAGTTGGATGAGCTCGACGAGGAGGCGGAGGGGGACATGGTGCTGCCGTTGGTGAGCGCGGCACCCGTTGCAACGCCGATTCCCGCCGTTGCTCCGTGATGCAGGATATGTTGCCTTGCTTGACGAGGTCGTAATCGAGTGCTGCCGATTGGAATGACAGTGATGGGCAAAGGGATCGATGCTGATGACGAGGATCGAGAGGCAAGAAGGGGGGCAAAAAGGATCTTCTGACTCGCTGAAACCTTAAACTCGAAAATAATCACGCTCACCAACGCATGCTGCGATGTAACACGTTTGAAAAAAGGGGCCGATTTGGGCGATGCGGGTCCGATCAGCGACGCGAGAAGAAAGAGAGACGAGAGAGACACGAGCCATGTCATTCATCTTGCTCGCCTTGCTTCTCTCTTCTCTTCATCGCTCATCCACCAACAGGGACAAGGGTAGATCAAAGGTGCTTTCGCAACGATGCCGCCTCGCAACAGGACGCTCGACTTGCCCGTCGCCGTCAACGAGTCCATCTCGCTCGACCTCGACCCGCTTCCTCCAGCAGAAGATGTTCAAGTCTTCTTGGAAGCGCTCGCCTACGAACGCCCTTCGTCCAGATACTGGTCTCGCCTCGCTTCTCAGCTCTACTTCGAGAACCGAGTCCCCGAAGCCATTCAGGTGTGCTCCCAAGGTGTGCAGGTCCTCGCAACCCACAAGCCAGCAGAGACGATCCCGCTTCGAGCCTTGCTCGCTTCCTTTGCACTCAAGAACGCCAGGGCTGCACCCAAGCTGATCCTCAACGATGCTCGCTACCAGCGTCTGAACAACCAGCAGCCGAAAGACGCCTTCTACAAAGAGTTCACCGCGACCCAGCAGCAGGCGAACACGCTTGATCCCAAGCATCATGTCAACCAGCTCTCTAGGGCTATCCACCTTACCACCACCGGTCAGAACGATGGGGCTCTCGTCCTCTTTGATGCCATTCTCAATCAGCACCCTAGACATGCGCTCGCTCTTCTTGGCAAAGCGTGCGTTCTCCTTCGCAAGCGTCAGTTTGCTCCCGCTCTCAAGCTCTACCAGCAAGCCCTCGAGGTCAGCATGCTCGTTCAGGCGAAAGCCGACAAGGAGGGAGAGAAGGCAACCACTCTCGGCTGGCGAGGTCCTGATGCTCGTATTGGTATCGGTCTCTGTCTCTGGGGTCTCGGCCACCACGACTCTGCCAGGAAGGCTTGGAAGCGCGCTGCGCAAGTCAATCCCAAGAACGCCGCTGCTCACCTCCTGCTGGGCATCTCCAGTCTCAACCTCGTCAAGCAGACCGCGCGTCTCGTGCCCGGCACGTTCGGCGCTCATGTCGAGAGGTCCGAAGAGGAGGCCCGCGAGCTCGCTTTCACCGAAGGCATGTCCAGCCTACAGGAAAGCTGGAAGCTCGACAAGAGCAACGCCACGGCCGCCGTCGTCATGGCCGAGTATTTCATCAACAACGCTGCCCAGGCCAAGAACCAGCCTGGTCCTGTTGCCGAAGTAGAGCGCGCCGCAATGGCTCACTACAACACTGCACTCAAGCTCGGCGAGCACGCCATCCAATACGCCGAGGCTCGCATCGGTGTCAACCATGCCCAGCTCATGTACGCCCGCGCGTCCCACCTCGCTTCGCAGCTCTCCATCAATGCTACCCAGCCTGAGCTCCGTCTTCAAGCACAGCGATACTACACTCGCGTCGTCGACGATGTGACGCGTATGCTGCCAAGTGCACCTTCCAATGCCACTGCTCAGCTCCATCTGTGCCTGTCGCTCGCCACGCTCGGTCTTGCCCAGTGCCAGGTCGCCAACCGAGTGCCGCTCGCCGCCATCAACACTCTCGATGCTCTCACTTCGAAACCCACCAACTCGGCTTCGGCGACCCAGTCCATCGAGCTTTCCTTGCTGGCCGCCAGCCTGCGCGCTCAGTCGCATCCCGGCGCTACTGCTTCCGAACGACAGGAGGACGCCGAGCGTGCACGTATCATCCTCGACCGTGCTCTCCGTCTCATTGACGCTGCGAAGCTCGATGCGTACGGCCCGCAGTCTTTGACCGCTCAGTCGGACGAGTTTCCTTCTGCGTCGCCGGCCAACATGTCGGCTGCCACTGCCGACGCTGCCGCAGATGTGCCCGCTGCTCTCGCAAAGGCCTCGCTGTCCATTCGCACCGAGGATCTCTCCAAGACGGCGCTCGAGGCGATTGCCAGTTTGGGATCGGACCCGCTCACTCGTGTTGAGTTCGCCGAGCTGCTCCAGACCGAAGATCTCGCCCGAGCCACTACAGCCTACGCAGAGGGCCTCGAGCTGGCTAAGGCGAAGTCAAGCACTCGAGGCAAGGACATCACTGCTATCGAAGACGACGAGACTGCCACCAATGTGGCGCTGCTCACTAGTCTTGAGACGTGTCTCGGCGCAGTGCTTGCCATCCGCGCCATGGACATCCCGAGCAACGACACACAGCGCGAAGAGGAGCGCACATGGCTGCTCCAGCGAGCCATTTCGCGCCTCGAGTCTGCCGTCACTGCTTCTGCCAACGCTGTCAATGCATTTAGCGCTTCGGCTGCTTCGGCGCCAGCCACTCCCGCACGTCTCGAGGCCCAGAGAACGGTCGATGCCGTCAAGCTCATCGCCTCGTACAATCTTGGTCGCGCCCACGAAGCTGCTGACCACGTAGATGCTGCTCGTGAGGCCTACCAGGCTCTCCTGCGCGGTCATCCCGAGTACACGGATGCCAAAGTCCGTCTGGCCATCCTCAACGTCTCGAAAGCCCCCGCAAGCGCTCCCGGCCCCGAGTACGTCGCCGAGATCAAAACGCTGCGCAATGCTAGCGAAGTACTTCTCCGAGAGGCCCTCACTTCGGACCCAGGCAACCTCGACACACGCTCCACCTACGTGTGCTTCCTTGCCGGCGAGTTCCCTGGCAGCCCTGTCCCGCAGTGGGCTGCGATCAAGGTCTTCACAGCTGAACTGTTCGGCGCTACGGATGCCGCGCTGCAGGCCAAGTTCGGTGGGCCAGCTGCAGCCAAGGCAGCAGTCGACAGTGGTCGTCGCGACCCGCACACCCTCTCCGCTCTCGGCTGGGCCTACTACCAGCTCGCCGTCCATGCCACTGGCTCCACGGCCAAAGCCGATCGCAGTAAGAACATGATGCGCGCGACCGATCTGATGGACAAGGCTCTGTCCGCCGATCCACGCTGCGCCTTCGCTGCCCAAGGAATGGCCATCCTCCTCGCCGAAGATGCCTTTGCCGAAACCGCCGGTGGCACATCCCTGACACTTCCCTCTTCCCTCGGTGGCGCACCCGAAGAGCGACGCAAGAAGAACGCCGACGAAGCCCTCGCGATCCTGTCCAAGCTGCGCGAGGTCCGCGATGAGGGCAGCGTGCACGTATGCATCGGTCACGTCCTCATGCAGAAAGACGAGTTCGAACGTGCGCACAAGTCGTACGAGTTGGCTTCGAAGCGGTTCTTCTCCGACGCCAATGCGGCGGTGATCCAGTACGTGGCACGGGCCGAGTACGCGGTGGGCATGAAGAGCAAGAGCTTTGCCAGTCTGCAGAGCTCCATGTCGCATCTGCTTCAGGCGCGGGAGTTGGTCATCCGCGAACGGGGCACGGAGCATCCAGAGGTTCGACAGATCGAATACAATTTTGCGGTCACCGCGCAGAAAGGATTGCAGATGCTGTTTGATCTGCAGAAGGATCGTAAGAGCGCGAGTGCGCTCAGGGAGGCGATTGCGGCTGTGGAACGGGTGCAGCCGCTGTTGGTGCCTGGCGATGGCGAGGAAACGGAGATGGGCAAGCAAGGTGCCTTGATCGAAGCGGCCAAGAAAGGTCAGCTGCTGTGGATGGCACCGGACGTGGTGGAGCAGCGAGGCAAGTACGGCGCCTCGTCTCTTCTTCAACGTGCCACCCAAGCGTTGACCGACCAGGAGAGCTACGAAGCGGAGATGCAGAAGCAGAAGGAAGCAGTGGCGGCGGCGAGGAAGGAGAAGGAGCTGGCGAGGGAGCAGGAGAGGGTGAGGAAGGAGGAGGAGTATCGTGCGCAGATCGAGCAGATGGCCGAGAAGCGCAAGGCGCTGCGGGAGGAGGCGGCCAAGATCGAGTATCTGCGCGAGGCGACGCCGGAGAAAGAGCCGAGGAGGAGGGCCAAGAGGGAGGATGTCACGAGTGGGGAGGAGGATGCGCCTGACGGTGCAGCCGAAAAGGGTAAGAAGCGTAAGCGAGGTGGCGGGAAGAAGAAGAAGGGTGGAAAGAAGGATGTTGTGGAAAGCGACAATGAGGATAGCGACGACGAAGGGCTGTTTGGTGGCGGGGCGAGTGGAAGCGAGAGCAGCGATGCGAATGACGACGAGGACGGTGATGAAGAGATCATCCGCAACGGCGCACAGTTGCTCGCCGACGAAGGCGAAGCCGGGGCCACCCGCAGCGGCAAGTCGTCCAAGCTATCCAAGCTGGCCAAGTCCAAGAAGAAGTCCTCCTCGTCGTCGTCGAGCAAGAAGGCCAAGCCGGAAAAGAAGAAGAAGCGCAAGAGTCTCAAGAGGGCCAAGGCGCGCGACACGGACGAAGACGACGATGATGACAATGAGGCAGCTGATGGCGGGGACAGCGACGAGGACGCGGGCCGAGCGAGGAAGAGCAAGAAGGGCGTCTTCGACGAGAGCAGCGATGAGGACGACGACGTGGTCGAGAAGAAGAAGTCAAGCTCAAGTCAGAAGAGGACCAAGAAGGCGCGTGTCACCAACGACATGATTGACAGCGACGAGGAGATGGCGCTTCTCGAGATGGAGTAGGGCTTCCGCCCGCTTTCTCCGTTCCGATCTGTTCAGATTTCATGGCCAATGCTTGCGCAGACAATCAAAACGATTTGACAAGGACCATGAACGGAGACTGTGCCCTATTCGTGACCTGTCCGTGACGTCGCCATAGCTGAGCATGACATGGATGCCGACCGCGGGCCTGACGAAGCGGCCTCCGTGGCCTAACCCCGGTCATAATCTAACAACCTGGCGATTTTCCAGACCGAAGCGAGCTTTCAGGCGAGAAGTCTAAATTCCCTCGCGAGAAGGTCTTCTGGATTTCGGAGGGCCGGCTTTTAGCAGCTCGAGCCGGAAAGGCAAGTCTTCTGACCAACCAGAAGCAAGCAGCCACTGACTCGGATGTGACGGTTGCCATCTTCACCCCTCTCGTTCTGCCTTCCTTCCACAACGAACGCAAGAACGATAGACAAGGATCAACATCAACGATCGCAATCACGGCCCGACTCGAGCCTCAAGACAGAAGCGCTCTTCCTCGCACGACGATCGCTCGCCACCTCACGCGCTATCCTCTCACAGCAGGCCGTCTTGAACAAGACCTTCCTCAAGTTACCCCACACATCTCCGTCTCACTCCGGCATCCAATGTTCGACTCGATAGAAGACGCGGTCGCGGACATTCGCGCGGGCAAGTTCGTCGTGGTCCTCGACGATGAGGACCGAGAAAATGAAGGCGATCTCATCATCTCCGCAGCCCTCTGCACCACCAAACAGATGGCGTGGTTCATCCAGCACACCTCAGGCTTCATCTGCATCTCCATGACTCCGCAACGCATTGCTGAACTCTCCATTCCCATGATGGTGCCGAACAACACGGAGAAGAACAAAACAGCGTACACGGTGACGGTGGACTACAAGCATGGGACGACGACGGGCATCTCTGCGCACGATCGAGCGCTCACCTCGCGTCAACTGGCGGATCCGTCATTGAACGCAAAAGAGGACGACTTCACACGACCGGGCCACATGAACCCGTTGCGCTACACAGAGGGAGGCGTGAGGGTGAGGATGGGTCACACGGAAGCCAGTGTCGATCTGTGCAAGTTGGCTGGCTTGGCACCCGCCGGGCTGCTCTGCGAACTCGTGGATCCGGACGATGAAGACGGAGGCATCGCCAGCAGGGATGCGTGTTTGAAGTTTGCTAAGAAGCACGGGTTGAAGGTGACCACGATCGAGTTGCTGAAGAGGTACAGGGAGGAGACGGAGGGGGAGCTGGGGAGGGAGGTGAAGAGGTTGGGGGAGGATAAGGCGAGAGGGGTGGATATTGAGGTGCAGAAGGTGGTGCCTCCTGCGGAGACGAGTGCGTGAGTAGGGGTCATGCGAGGGATCTAGCTGCCTCAACGGACGAGCGCATCTCATTCTGCAATGGTACAAGCAATTACAAGGGCATCTCACGATGGCGAGCCTGGCCAACTAGACGTGGTGAAATGAGGCTACCAAGGGTGTCTATTCCGGCCTGCTCGCACGTTCCTGCCACTCTAACCAGCAGCGACAGCACTGTCATCGATGCGGCGCACCAGAGGGCAAGCTACTTCTTGCGAGCATCGATCACGAGACCGCAGCCTTGACTTGAGCTTGATGGTCTCGTCTTGCCTGCTTGCGAATGGACTCCAACTTAACAACCTTGCACCGAAAAAAAAGCGAGGCAGCTTGAAGCGAAATTTGTTCTTCTCGCTTCTTCCTTTGGGCTGCTGCCGTGCGAGGGACGCGTTGAGAAGATCCTGAGCGCAAAGACACACACACACAACCAAGCGCGCACTGCTGAGCAACAGCGCTGCGCACAGTCAAATTTCAGTAAAGCTTCTTGCGCCAGTGCAACACTTTCACTCTTCTTGCAGACCATCTTCGCATCAGTTCCCGCAGCACCACCCACCCGCTGCGTACTGATCAAGCACACATTTGGAGCTCCACAGCGGTACCGCACGAAGCGACGATCCAGCAGCACCCGACTCGAGACCCAGCCAGCTGCGACCACATAGCCCACCATGTCGGCACCCATCTTCGCCCAAGAGGCGACACAAGAACGAGCGGAGAATGCCCGTCTCTCGTCGTTCGTCGGCGCCGTTGCTCTCGGCGATCTCGTCAAGACTACGCTCGGCCCCAAGGGTATGAACAAGATCCTCCAATCTGTCGGTTCGAACGATATCGTGGTGACCAACGACGGCGCGACGATCCTCAAGTCGATCCACCTGGACAACGCGGCGGCCAAGATCCTGGTCAACATCTCCAAGGTGCAGGACGACGAGGTCGGGGATGGTACGACGTCCGTGTGCGTCTTGGCGGCCGAGTTGTTGCGCGAGGCGGAGAAGTTGGTTGAGATGCGAATTCACCCGCAGACCATTGTTGAGGGATACCGCATTGCCTCTGCTGCAGCCCTCAAGGCGCTCGAGGACACGGCGGAGGATCACGGTAAAGACTCCACCACCTTCCGGGAGGATCTGATGAACATCGCCCGCACGACCCTCAGCTCCAAGGTCTTGAGTGCGGACAAGGATTACTTTGCCAACCTCGCCGTCGATGCCGTTCTCCGTCTCAAAGGCTCGACCAACCTGGAGCACATCCAGATCATCAAAAAGCCAGGAGGCAAACTCACCGACTCGTACCTCGACGAAGGGTTCATCCTCAACAAAAAGATCGGCACCAACTGTCCCAAGACCCTCCAAAACGCAAAGATCCTCATCGCCAACACCTCGATGGATACGGACAAGATCAAGGTCTTCGGCGCGCGCGTTCGGGTCGAAGGCACAGGTAAGTTGGCCGAACTCGAACGGGCCGAGCGCGAGAAAATGAAGGCGAAGGTGGACAAGATCAAGGCGCACGGCATTACGTGTTTCGTCAACCGTCAGTTGATCTACAACTACCCCGAGAGTCTGTTGGCCGAAGCGGGGATCATGTCGATCGAGCATGCGGATTTCGAGGGTGTGGAGCGGTTGGCGTTGGTGACGGGAGGTGAGATTGCGAGTACGTTTGATCGACCGGATCTGGTCAAGATCGGTTCGTGCGGCAAGATCGAGGAGGTGATGATTGGCGAGGATAAGTTGATCAAGTTTTCGGGTGTGGCTGCGGGCGAGGCGTGCACGGTGGTGCTTCGGGGTGCGACAACGCAGATGTTGGACGAGGCAGAGAGGTCGTTGCACGACGCACTGTCCGTTTTGTCCCAGACGGTGGGCGAGACGAGGGTGCTCCTCGGTGGAGGTTGCGCAGAGATGTCCATGTCCAAAGTGGTCGACGAGGCTGCGCGCTCTACGTCGGGTAAGAAAGCCATTGCGACCGAAAGCTTCGCCAAGGCGCTCCGACAGCTGCCGACGATTTTGGCCGATAACGCCGGATTGGATTCGAGCGAGCTCGTCGCCCAGCTGCGCGCCGCTCATCAGCAAGGCAATGCCACCGCGGGACTGGATCTTGACAATGGTAAGGTGGCGGATATGAAGGAGCGCGGCGTTAGGGAGAGCTACAAGCTCAAGAGGCAGGTCGTCGTCAGTGCTACCGAGGCCGCAGAGATGATCCTCAGGGTGGATGACATTCTCAAGTGCGCGCCGAGGAGGAGGGAGGCTCACTAGGCGGAGGAAAGTGGCACGTCGAAGCAAGTCAAAAGATCTTTTACATCCGATCGGACGTGTGTGTTCTGTTTGTGTAAGCGGTCGCTGGGTGAGGTGACCGGGCTTGTGTCGTTGCTGCGTGAGTTGTAAGGGGTCGGTGTGAGCAGAACCGGACGAAAGGGCGCAAGCAATGCTGCACCGCCATCCCAGCTCGAGCCTCCAAACTTCAGCACTCACACCACCACTCCATCGCTCAAGCTCGACCCTCAACTCAGACACCACAATCTATGCACATCTGTCAAAAGACCCATCAATTGCATTTGCAGCTGCTAATCTCGTTCAGCCAACCTCTCCAAAATGACTCCGATCTCATCATCATCTAGCTTCCTGAACCTCTTCTGCGTCTGAACCTCTTTTGGCAGTGTACTGGAATCCAACTGTTCCACTGCACCTTCCTCCTCGCCTCCGAGTCTGTACTTTGCCGCTTCTGGACCGCCTACGATGGCCACCTCCAACTCGGTTGGCTTCAAATCCTGCGCCAGCACGGTGGCCAGCGTATTCACGGCGAGATCCAACGTCTGTTCGAGCGTGAGACTCTCACTGATGCTCTGGGCCTCTATGGCGGCTGCGTCGGTAGCGGAAACGCTTGCGTCCGTGTTGGTGGACTTCTTAAACTGTTTCTCCAAAAAATTCGTCGCCTCTGTCTGTTTCACGCCTGCAGCGGCGGCTCTGAATCCGACGTAGTAGCCTGCTGGATCGATCTTGAAAATCTGGGGTCCTCGCTCTGCATCCACCCCGACGAGCATCATGCTCACGCCGTACGGTCGCATCGCAGCGCGTTGCGTATACACCTGGTTCATATTCGCCAGTCTCTTCGCCAGCAGATCCGGCGTAATCGCATAGCCGTACTTGTACTTGAAATCTGCCGCCTCCATTTTGGCCCTCTGCACCTGGGCACGAGCGTCGGCAGTGCGACCCGTCATGATGCACCCGATCTCGGGCGTGAGCGCAAAGATGTTGGAGACGGACGTAGGGTCGATCAGCTTGTCTGGGATTTTCTTTTGACCCACCACGACGCAGCAATCGCGCCCGCGAACGGCGATGGACGTAAGCCCCGCAGTGTTGATCGCTTTGAAGGCGTATTCGACTTGATAGAGCCGACCGTCGGGGGAGAAGATCGTGAGGTAGCGGTCGTACGATGAACGCGACATTGTGGTGAGTTGCTGGCGCCGGGGTCGAAGGGTGGATACGAGGTTGAGGTTGCGCCGTTGATGAGTCGGTATGCGGTCTGCTCTCTAGGATAGATAGACTCGATGCCACCAGCAGTCGCAAATAAGGTGAAGTCGCGAGAATAGCTAGAGGGAGGAGGCGACGTTAGAAGAGCGAGAAGGTGGAAGACGAAAGTGTTGCTTGACAAGCTGAGCGTGTGGAGCTGCACTGACTGACGACGCGGTCTGAGCGCAGCGCTGGGTCAAAAAGTCAAGGCTCTGGACAGGCGCAATTTCCACTCGATCACCGCACAGTCTGAGGGGCTTCACAAGGGCCCAATCGCCGATAAGTCAGCCAGGATCTCGATATGCACGTGATGCTGGGCAATTTTGAGATTTTTGTGTGGCCGCTGAGCCTGCGCTGGGGAAAAAGTCAAATTTTGCTTTTCGTCGAGAAGAGCCGTTTCCAAGAAGCTTGAATTTTTCTTCTCGAGCCTGCAGCGAGCCACTGACAGTCCTGTTCATCGCCATCAGACAACCATAGCTGCTCTCATCACCTACTACAGTCCCTACTTGGCTCGCATCGTCTCTCAACAGCAAGAGACGCTCTCAACTCATCGCAGCACCGAGCCTCTGCGATCCGACACTGTCGCCCCTGTGCGCAGTCACACTTTCCAACCTTTTCGATTCCACCAGGCTAGGCTAACCTAGCTGATCGCCCACCATGTCGTCCGCCCCCACGCACATCCTCTTCGAGTGCGCGACCGGGTGCGCCGTGTTCGAGGTGGCCGCCGTCGAGGAGATCGGTGCGCTGACCCGCGCGGTGCAGGAGAGCGTCAACGAGGTCAACACGTTTGGCAAGATGGTCAAGCTCCTCTCATTCTCTCCGTTCAAGAACGCCCTCGATGCGCTCCAAGCTTCGCTCGACATCTCCGAAGGCGTCGTCAACGACTACCTCAAGTCGCTGTTGACGCTCAACCTGTCTTCCGGCAAGAAGAAGAGTGTGGTGCTCGGTGTGCAGGATAGGAACCTTGCGTCGTCGATCGTGGGCGAGCTGGGCATTCCTTGTGATACCGGCGAGACGTCGCTCGAGTTGATCCGCGGTGTGAGGCAGCATGCGGAGAAGCTGTTGAAGGGCATGGCCGATGGTGATCTGGCCAAGGCGCAGTTGGGTCTGGGTCACAGCTACTCGCGTTCCAAGGTCAAGTTCAACGTCAACCGATCGGATAACATGATCATCCAGGCGATTGCGCTGCTGGATACGCTCGACAAGGACGTCAACACCTTTGCGATGCGCGTTCGCGAGTGGTACGGTTGGCACTTCCCCGAGCTCGTCAAGTTGACCTCTGATAACTTGACGTACGCTAAGCTGGCCAAGCTCATCCGCAACAAGGAGCGTCTTTCGGAGGAGGACGTGGAGGACATGACCGATCTGCTCAACGGTGACGAGACCACCGCCAAGAACATCCTCGACGCCGCGCGCGCCAGTATGGGGCAGGAGATCGGCGAGCTCGACATGCACAACATCCTCAACTTTGCCGAGCGCGTCATCAACCTGGGCGAGTACCGCAAGAACATGCACAAGTACCTCATCGAGAAGATGCACCTCGTCGCACCGAATCTGTCGGCGCTGTTGGGTGAGATCATCGGTGCGCGCCTGATCAGCCATGCTGGTTCGCTGACGAACCTGGCCAAGTACCCTGCTTCGACGGTGCAGATCCTGGGTGCGGAGAAGGCGCTCTTCCGCGCGCTCAAGACCAAGGGCAACACTCCCAAGTACGGTCTCATCTACCATGCGTCCGCCATCGCGCGTGCTGCGCCCAAGAACAAGGGCCGCATGTCGCGTTTCCTCGCTAACAAGATCTCGATCGCCTCGCGCATCGACTGCTTCAGCGAGACGCCCACGACCAAGTTCGGCGAGGTGCTCGCGGTGCAGGTCGAGGAGAGGCTTGCGTTCTACGAGACGGGCAAGGCGCCCAGCAAGAACGCCGATGCCATGAGCAAGGCTATCAAGGCCATCGAGGCCGCGGCCGGCGATCTCATGGACGAGGACGCCGAAGACGATGATGAGGACTCTTCCGATGACGACTCCGAGGACGAGGTGGAGGAGAAGGAAGAGACCATGCCCGCCGCCGTCGGCGTTACAGATCCCGCCGACAAGAAGAAGGCCAAGAAGGACAAGAAGGAGCTCAGCGAGGGCAAGAAGAAGTACAAGTCGAAAATGGCCGACAAGAAGGAGCGCAAGAAGGTGGAGAAGGCGGCCAAGAAGCTCGCCAAGGAGTCACGAAAGAGCACCAAGAACAAGGACAAGTACAACAAGGACAAGAAGGACAAGAAGGCCAAAAAGTGAACTGCCTTTTTGACCCGTCTTGTTCCCTCTCTGCATCTTGTGTTTCCGTTGTTCATAGCCCTCGTGTCTGCACCTCTCTGTACTCTAGTTTTCGCGATTCGATATTCTGACCAGCTTTTAGCTCCTTGTGGCGTGTGTGCGTTTGCGTCGTGTGTGCTTGCT
Source organism: Kalmanozyma brasiliensis GHG001 (assembly GCF_000497045.1). Lineage (NCBI taxonomy): Eukaryota > Fungi > Basidiomycota > Ustilaginomycetes > Ustilaginales > Kalmanozyma > Kalmanozyma brasiliensis. The sequence continues at coordinate 267,935 of NW_015961965.1, read as the reverse complement.
GCAGTGACGCGAGCGACAGAGCAAGATGCAGAGCGCGGAGCAGAGAGGTATGGTGTCGGGCAGGGGGCCACTGCCGGCCGAATGACCGGTGCATAGCCCCCTTCTCAAAAGTGGAGATTTCAGGGTTCAGCAAGCCCGTGCGCTTTCGTCTTCATGTCCCTTTCCCCATCGCATCTACCAGCCTTCCACTTTCAAGCTGTCATCAGTCTTCTGCGCCATTCACGCACGTACGGAAAGGACGCAACCTCTCAATCGGAGCACGACCTCGTTCAGGATGATCGCAAACCTACCCGCGACCGAAAAGCAAGCTTTCTTCGGGCTGTTGGACGAATACTTTGCCTCGCGGCCGCATCGTCTTCCCCCGGCTGCTGCGAGCTCTGCAGCCCCTGCCACACCTCAACGCGGCGGGATAGGTGGATTGTCGGACCGAGCGACCAGTGCTGCGGGCAACGCAGCTGGAGCAGCGGCGGGCGTGGCCGTGACCAACGCGCTTCGGGACCAGTTTGCTAGGACCGGGTTGGGTGGCTCGAAAGGCGCGCCGCCACCTGCACCGAGTGCCAGCAAGAAGCCCGGCTTTTCGGTCCCTGCTGGACTGACGAGCGGAAAGACGTTTGGATCGCTCAATTTGGGCTCGAGGACAATTTCGAATACCCAAACGCCAGCAGCAGCGCCGATCACATCACCGACAAGGACACTGCCTCCGCCAACAAAGACCGGCGCGGGCGTTCCCCCTCCAGCAGCACCAGCAGCGGCACAGCCAGCAGTGAGCCATCCACAGGGCACATTGGGGACCGCTCAGGTGCTGTACGATTACGGCGACGGTTCGGATCCAGACGACCTTCAAGCAACCGAAGGCGAGCAGATTTGGCTGACGGAGAAGATCTCGGACGACTGGTGGAGAGCAATGTCGCACGATCAGTCGAGACAGGGCATCATTCCTTCTGCTTATGTCTCTGCCTCCTTGTACTGATTGAGTGCAGTCGCAATGTGATTGTTGTGGTCACGATCGTTGAATGGGCGGGTCGTGTGAAGGGTCATGCTTGCGTCGCTCAGGATATGAGATCGGCCATATTAGCCAATTGATCGGGCCGATAAGCGCGCGCGTCATTCGAGTCGGTTGCAGATTCCGCATGCAGAAGGGAACCTCTCCCGCACAGGCGAGCCGCCGCCGCCTCTCGAGGGTGACCGAAGGCCGTAACATCACCGGACGCCGCGTCCACGGCCGTCCTGAGACAATCTAGTCGCCTCTGCATCGTCGTCAACAACTTGGTTGCGCTTAGCGGCATTCCGGATGGCACACGAAGCCCGGAGAGTGAGGGACGGTAAAGCCGACGGACCTGCATGCTCGCTTTCCCCACTCCGTAGGAAAGAAGGGTCTGATTGGATGGACGAGCAAGACCCAGTTTCCGGCAAGCCGCGGTTCCCGACATCAGTGTCCTACCGGACTGCTATGCCACGATGAGCAAAATCAAAGGCCGCGCCAGAAAGAGGTCAGACGGGCTGCCTTCCAGGTCTCAGGCGCTTTGCCACCTCCGTCTGCCTCTCGCTTGCATGGCGTGCCGTGGCAGAGTGAGATGCGGTACAGTGTCTGCATGAGAGGAAGATCGAGTAAGGCGACAGAGATTAGGGGGTCAAGTCGTATAGCAGCGGCCACTTGGACGCTCGGGGTTCGTGTTGTCCAACAGGCACATGCTGTCCCGAGTGACACACCACGAGGCGGGCAAATCAACGGACGCGATCTCGGGAGCAGCAATAATCAAAGCCTCGCAAATGCGATCTCCAAGCCACCGTTGTCGCTTAAATTTTGGCGAAGAGCAGCCCAAGGCGTTGGTGGTGCCGGCGAGAGCCAGGGCTGAGCGACAGACACAATCTCGATCGGAACGTGGCGCTGAGACGGTGTCGTTGCCAAGTTGCTAGTACCAGTGCGTCCGAGTCATCCGTTATCCGGGCATCGTGCAGGTGCAGCATGCACGGCTTTTGGGATAAGTTGTTGCTGGTGTTGAATTCGCCAATGGCGGGGTACCAAACAAAGCCCTGGCCTGGACTGACTTGTTGTGTTGCTTGTTTGCACAGAACGCCACTCCGATCATGGCCCGTTCCGGTTGGGTCCAGGCTGTCCCTCCGTGCTATCAGAAACTAACAAATGGTAGTCGGTCCAGCAGCTAGCATCGTTCCTTCCCAATCGAGTGCCCAAGTGTTTCGTAGCTGCGGGAACGCCACGATGAGGCCGTCAGATCGCTGTGTGAGACTTGTAGATGAACGGATGTGCCGGAACATCACTGGGCTTGGTCTCGCATTGCGTGTCGAGGAGCTATGCTCCAGGCTCGAACGGGCAGGAGCGTCATGCGACGAGCTGTGGGCCTATCTCGAGGACTGCAGAGTCGTGCAATCTGCGTCCTTCGCGCCGCTCGCTAGTGTCTTCTTCGCAGGCGTGCGTTTTTTCGGGAGATGAGGCTTATGGCGGGAGTCAGATTCACATTCCTGCCGGTCAACACCTTGCAGCCGAGATTGCCAAGTCTAGCTGCAAGGTACGAGCGGTGTCCAGCTGCAGGCTCATATCCGCTTAAGCGCGCCACTCTCGCGTGTATTGCGTTTCATCGAATGGGAGCTTTTCTGCACACCGACCGCTTCTGCAGTTCGAAATCGTAACGACAGCTTGTCAAAAGCGGCCCCCACGTCTCCCTGCTGAGTTGCCTCTTGGTGCTTTGCGACCTGTGCCGTCTCAGTCTCTTTGTCATGCCGTCTCGAGAATTCAGAGCTCCTTTGCCCGCTGATTCGCCGACTGCTCGCCGCCGCTAAGACAGTCGCGAACGAATTATCGCCTTGACGTTTGAATGGAAGCAAGCCTAGAGCAAGTGTGTCACGTCGACGGCGAACCAAAGCGAGCTTTGTGTGCCGAAAGTCAAGTCCGACGAATCAGACCATTTCGTTAGATTCGAGGCCCGACTTCTGCAGGACGGAACACTAGGCGTCCTTCGTGCCACCGAGACCTTTTCTATCCCGCCTTGATTGGCCTTATGATGCTCGAAGAGGAGGGTGTGACGGCATCTGAGATTGAGAAGGAAACCTTGCCTACAGCGCCGACTGCAGCCGGATCGTGACGGTACCCATTTACTGAACGGCAATAATGTTTCGGACATATGCACGTTAGAAGCGCGAACAGGCAGTTGGACTGCAGCTGTGCGTGCAGACGCTAGCTCTCGAGCAAACAAAGGGCCCTGCATCTGTGGGAAAATAGGCGGGTTCAAGGGAACTCGACCGTTGAGCGAATCCGGCTCCGAATCCTTCAGCAGGCCGTCGAGGTACGCGAGCAAGCAACGTAGATCGTAAGCGAATCGCCTGCCGGAGCTCGCTCCTGCATCAATTGAGGCGACCGCAGCGTAGCAATAAGATCATGAGAAGATCGTGCGCATCTCGGAGCTGTGTTGATGACTAGTGACAAGGGTGACGGGCCGGATCAATCTGCGCGGATCACGGCGCCCTGGTGCAGTAGTGCTGAAGCAACACCGCGCGCGTTATGACTCGCCTTTCGACGACCCGCGCTCAGTGGCTCTGCCCGTCAATTGGAGTCGAACCAGGACAGGGTACTCTGTGGACGCGAGCGGCAGCGAAGGTATTCAGCTTGCAGCGTTCGGAAGCCTGTCAGCCCGTGAGAAGACGTCAGCCAAATCGAATGGACGATGCTCAAGGATGACGTGTATGAGCCCGACGACGTAGAACAGTAGGAACTCGAGTCAAAGCCCACCTCACCGCATTCGTGGTCGTGGTTGCTGAGCCAGCGTGGATGGATGGATGAGGCTCCTTTATCGACCCATAATCGACCTTGTTTGGGGATTGCTGTGGAATGAGAGCAACAAGGTTAGCGAGCCACACTAGCTGGGAAATGGATGGGCGTAAGCGAAGCTAAGCGAGACGCTGCCGAAGCTGAGTTGATAGAGCGGGGCGATGATCTGTTGAAAAAGAATTTGGCGATGATCAGGAGAAACAAGGCTAAGCAGAGGAGCAAACACTCGAGATGCAGGCGGAGTTGTGAACCCCAAAGCGGATTCTGGCGAGCTCAGCTGGCTCGGCTACGCCAAATTTGAATTTGGGCGTGAGGCGTGAGGAGACCCCAAAGCTTGTCACCTGCCTACCGATGGGTGACCTCACATCCTGGTTTTGACAGACCGTCCAGATCGGCCAGTGGCTTGGTTCGTAGCATCTCACACACAGACACAACACTAGCACGAATGTCTGCCACAAAGGCTTGTCTCATTCACGTTTACGCTGAGAGAATCACGGATCCGACGAGTCTGGCCGCTTTGGGCCAAAGACCTGGAGGTTTGGCTTGCTGGCTTGTTTGCTAGTAGTCAAGACAGCTTCCTGAGGTGACGAGACTTGCGACTCTCATTGTTGTTCTCAAGTGGCGTTGGGCAGACAATCGTCACAATGGCTCTGATTCGCGCAAAATTTGCAGGACGTAACTTACACTCCGAGTCCGCAGGCTCGAAGGTCAACAATCGAGAGGAACAATAGCGCGGAACGCCGCGGTCAATTCTTGCCCCTTCTCGAATAATGGCGGTCTCTTGCGCACAATGGTCAGGTGGCTTGGGGAGACGGTTCGTCTCGGACGAACTTACCATGGGCCTGCATACAATAGCGCTCTTGGATCAGCATCGAGCCCCAAGGTCTAGCTTTGCATCGTCGCTCCGGTCGATCAATGAATACCGGTTGGCCAACGCGCGACGCGCCGCGGCCAAACCCCGTCTCGTCAAAGCACGGCACAGGAAGAGCAAGAGCGCTGCCAGCTGGACAAGCGGGGCCTCGCAGATTGCGATAGAGCCACGACGGGGCGAACGTGGGACCCTACCGGCCAACTCGTCACGGACCACCGAACGCGAGCAGATCAACCACGCCGACAGGGTACCAACCGATTGGAAACAGGTGCGAGCGCTCGATGACCACAACCTTGACCCTAGTTCGATCTCGTGGCGAGCTCGTGGTCGTCATGATTTGCCATTTATATTTCTCATCGGTCAACCTGACGGGGCGCGTTGTAACAACGAAACCCGGATAACATGCTCGCTTCCACAGGCTTTATCGCGACCGGGGACCCACGCTGATAAGACGGGATCGAGCAAGGAGGCGAACCGGCCGAACTCGAAAGGAGTGCCCCGTTCAACATGAACTCGATCGCGAGGCGCAGCTCGTCTATCGTCATCCGGAAAGCCGGCCGCAAAACACTCGAGACGCGAGATGCAGGCACGCTCCCCCTCACTCTGCGTTCATGGGCTTCAACAAAGCGTCCCTCGCTTGCGGCAATTGCATGGAATCTTGCTCTTGGCCTGTCGCAATGTCGACGCCGAAATTTACTGGGATGCCAGCAAACGATTCAAACCGAGTCTCTGGCACGCGCATCAACGCTCCAAGATTCGTCCCTGTCCCTTTGTTCTGGTCTGGGCAAAATCCCGACTCCGCTCGCCCTGCATCAGAGAAAACGGAAGCGGATGCCCATCGAATCGAATCTTCTATCCGTTGCCGGCTGCTGTCTCTGCTCATGTGCTCGATGGCGTGTCAACGTGCAGACTTTGAGAGCCACGATCCGTGCCAAGAGCTGCCCGTTCCGACGGAAGCCCGACATGGCAATGGAACCTCTAAGAGACATGATTCCCCGACAGGGGTTCATGATCGCTCCCCGGTCTCCTTACCTCGCCTTTGCTCGCGCACAGATCCGAACAAGGGCTCCGAGATCTGGCAAGAGACAGACGCAGATCTACGTTATGACCTGCTCTCCTCGCCAGAACGTGCGCTTCCCCGCTTCGTGTGGGCTCATGGCTTACTTTGTTCGGTGAACGATCTGCTCCTGCCACAGCACCGAATTGCCGGGTCGATAGCCGAGCCAACGCGCCCGTGATGCATCGCAGTCTCTCTGAGTAAAGGCTAGGTTGAGGCTGCCGCCATGATGTTCGCTTTCATTGGCTCGGGGTCGGAATGCGATGTGGATGGCGCTCATGCAAGCCCCCTCTGCCCATATTGTTGTCGTGGCTCCATTGTGCTCACCGAACAAAGCGTGACGTGCTCACTCCGCATTGTTCGACGCACAGTTTCGTCCATTGTCTCGATCGAAGGAACGGGACGGAAGGCCAAGCCATTGGATGTCCACGTCCAACCTCGCTTGCAAAATTGTTTTGATGATCATGATCAATGCCGTGGGCTAATCCGGCGAATGGCAGAGTACGAGCAAGCATCTCGCCACCCGACCTGCGGAGTGTGAATATCAGTCCAGACGACAATAATGACGGGAGGGCGAACAATATAGGAAGCGATCACTAGGGCACACCCCCGACCGCCCAAACCTCCACTCTGTCCACTCGAGACCGTACCGCCCGTCAAGACTGTCTGCCTGACGGCATGTGCCTACACGCTTTGACTGGCGCAACGCACACGCAGTGATGTTCAAATGGTCTCAGGCATGGCTAGCCTCCCAGCTCGGTCACGAAAAGGCGTGGGAGACTCCTTCTTGGACTCGACCGCGCCCGGTCGTTGGGAGTCTTTGCATTCGAGCGGGATGGAAACGGCGTCTCAAATGGCGCGTCGGGCTGGGCCCATTGACTCTTTGGCCCGCTTTGCCGGACCGTGGAACTCAGGCGAGATCTTGACCGAGCGAGCGCCTTGGTGACGAGCAAAGTGGCGCAGAATTTCACGCCAGCATGCAACACACGAGCAAAAGGGGATTTCGATTCCGACGTGCCGCGCGTCTGGATTCTGCCGAGACGCTGGCCGCTTCTCCTCTCACACCTGACACATTTGCAGCCACATCATCACCAACTCCAGCATCCAGAGCAACAGCAACAAACCAGATCGCCTTTGCGGATCCGTACTACAGGATCAATAAACACATCCACACGCGGGCACAAACTGCCGCCATGTATCAGGTGGCTTTGATCAAGTGGCCAAGCCATTCCGCCTGATTCGAGTCAGGTCTCGTCTCGCGTACATGGTCGCACTAGTCTGTGACCCGTCGCTGCTGTCGCTTTCCTGAGACGGTCAGGTGGATCGAACAAAGCAAAAGCCCCCTTCTTTGCCAAACCAAACCAAGGCAAGGGACAAACAAAGAGAGAAGAGCAGAGATGACATGACAGCTCTGGCGCCCGCCAATCGACCAGCTCCACGCATCGGGGTCTGTTGCTTTGTTTTTACTGTATTTGTTTCATAAAATTCCTCAGAAATGTCTCTTCTTAGCGGCTAAGCATGAGACAGCCAGGAAAGTCTAACTTTACCTTGATCGAATGCGGTCGTCTGGTTCGGCGCTCTCGAGGACCAAACCGTACCTTTGGTTCGGGTCACCGTCGAAGCTCCTCTGATGAAGCGCTTCCAACATCAACAAGGACGAGTTCGCGCCGAGAGCCTCACTCCAATGTCTCGAAAGCTACCCTCTCTTCGACGCCCCTTTATTGATCAATGACCAACGACTCGTGGCTCCAATTCTCTCTGTCTCATCGTTGGGATTGACCCTGCATCAGTGTGCACCTTCGATGTCTGAATGGAACCAATCATTTCCTTAGTGGCTGATGTTTAATTTATCAGCTGTTGTCTCAGTTGATCTTGTTGGTGCAGTAGCCTCGGTTTTTTCTTTTTCTTTTTTCTTTTTCTTTTTCTTCCTTTTCGAGCCTCGGCAGTACGACCGTAGGAGCAATTCAACGTGGGATTGCCGAGGCAAGGGGAGGATGCCACAAACTCGGTTGCGATTCCACCCATGTGCGGCGTAAGCGGGTGATTGGATGGATGGATGGATCCCTGGATGAGTTTTCTATTCTGAATCAATAAAATAATTAAATTGAACAGGCTTGTCGCGGACTTGGGCTTGCCCTCTTGGCTCGGCAATCACCCCTACCCTCCAGCCCCGCTACGCCCAGCCCTACAGCCTTCGCGCACCTGAACCCTCTCGCTCTGCACAAATGTGCAAGCGACGCATGCAATTAAGGTTGAACTGCACCTCTTCGGCAGCTCAACGATGGCGTCTGTGTGTAGAGGTGCGCGTGTCACTCTCTCTCTCCGGGTGCGACAGCGCTTTCTGGCAAGCTTGACTGCTCTTGCGCATGCATGCGTTTGGTTGTGCTTGTTGTTTCCTTTGGAAGCAGCTGCATTGTGTTGTGTCTGTGCGTGTGTGAACTTCGGGTTTCTGTTCTCTTCTTGTCTCTGCTCCCTGCGTCGATCGCCAACCTTTCTTTGTGTCAGCAGCCGAACTCAGGTAGAACAGTCTAGTTTCATCCATAAGCTTGGATGACCTTGTTGACGATGCTGCTGCTGCTGCTGCTTTGATGGTTCAATAGGGTAGCGTCTCAGGGTCAAGTGGTATGATGCGCTCGCATGTTAACCGCTCTTTTTGACACCTTACACTCGTCGTACACCCGTCCACACAAACCGTCCACACCCACCCACGGCGGCTTTGCCGAACTGCAAGCGCCCCCGCCCCCGTCCCCGTCCAAGTCACCGTTGCCACCGCTCTTTTCCCCCTGCCTTGCCTCCCCCTCCCTCTCTGTCTCTTTGTTTCTCTGTCTCTGTTCCTCTGCCCTGGCACCCAAACTGGACTCATCCGGGGCATTCTGGCCGCCCTCGCTTTCGATCCAGACCCAGAATCAGCTGAACCACGATCGGCGTTGGCGCTCATCACATACCATTTCCTTGGGACCATCCAGCTCGCCCGCGTGCTGTTGCTCGCTGCTGCGCCCGTCCTCCCCCCCGTCTACCCGCCCGCATCGTACTCATGCTGCTGCGCCCTCTGGATAACAATCGTCCGCCCTCGTCTCATCCTTTCCTCACTCTCCACCACCATCACCATCATCGCTACCACCACCGTCTCAATCACTTTTTTCTGTATCTCTGCGCACCAATCGCTTCTATTCATCACCATCATCAACAACAACGACAGTCTCTTTGATCGCCAACTGACTGCCATTGCAGATTTGGCTCTCCCCTCTTGGCGCCTCTCTCTTGCACCTAGCACTTAGCTTCCGGAGAACACCGCAGCCTCACAGTTGACAACACGCAGATACACTCGCATTGCGTCGCAGTCAACACCTCGTTGTCAAGCTCAGCATTGCACCGAGCCCAGCTCTTTCGCACAGGAAGCAGCAGTATCACTGCAATCCCCTCTTGCTCCTCGTGCTCACCGCCCACCTTCCGGACACCTATCGTTCCGTTCCACAGGGCCCGCCAGTGAGATCGCACCAACCGGCAAGTGCTCCTGCTCGCCCTCCGAAGCCTCTCCTGGCATACACCCTCTCAACCGCGTCGTTCCACAGTGCCGTCCGAGCTCCGTGTGACATACTTCGGACTAGATGCTAGCCTCTCTGCGACCGCATTCACCCTCTGGCTTTGACTCCCGTCACCGCTCCGACTTTCCCACCCCCAGCTACCGTGACCACCCCATGGACGACGCTCACCACTACGCGCCATCACCGAGGAAGGGGTCCGGTGCTGAGCGCTACAGTCCGCCCCTTGCCCCGCGCGCGGGTCCTCCTCCGCACGTGCTCGAACCAAGCTCATACGCTTCCGGCGCTGGCGGCCACGACCACGTCGAGCAGAGGCCAAGTCCTCAAACACGTCAACGCTCGTGGCTTCACCATCCCTATGTGCAACCCTCGCGTAGCTCCCACGGTCCGAGTCCACCAGTACCACTCGACTCGCTCGCAGGCCCCTCCTCGCGCGCATACGAACATGGAACCGGAACCTATATCGGACACATGGCCGATCCAAAGCACCGATCGCCGCCCAATCGCTCCGAGCTGCTGCACGCCGCACACGAAGCAAGGCACCGTGCGGGCTCGCGCGGCGACATCTACGATCGTGCGCAGCCTCTCAACATCTTGCCCAGGCCCGCTCACCCGCAAGACCTCGAACGCGTCGGCGGCATTGGGCCCAACCGTAATCGAGGACGCTCGAACACCCTCTCGCTTCCTCATCCAGAGACCACACGAAGACGCGGCGGCTCGTTCGTCGGCAATCGTCGCCACAGCCCTTCGGTTGGTGCTCATGGCGGCTTTGATGAGCCAGTGCCACCACCACCACCCCGATCTTGGGAGGACCCGCGTGCCCTCGCCTTGCACGGCCCAGCTGCGGCCGATCCTTTGAGCGCGCGAAGGCATTCACCCACTTTCCGACCATCTTCGAGGCAGTCTCCGCTCCTGTTTGCACCTTTGAGTCCAAGACAGGATCCCCTGCCGCCGGCGCACATGTCGAGAGGTGCGGGTCCGATGCCGTCCAAGCTCACCAATCCGGGCATCATGGCTCGAGGCCCTCACTACCGCTCCAGGCCCGGCACGCCCGTCTCACCGCTCAACATGGACAGTCTTTCGATGGAGGATCCCGCTTACCCGTCCGCCTCGGGCATGCCAGCGCCCCTGCCTGCGAGTCTTCAGCGCTCCCCCATGGAGCGCCGTGGTCGCAACGAGTACTTTGAAACCTCGCCGCAGTGGGGGCGGCCTTTGGATCTGGCCGCCAGCCCTCAATTTGCCTACCACCCGCCTGGTCTCCGTCGACCCTCGCGAGATCACCCGTACCGTGCTGGGAGCATGTTGCATCCTGACGACGTCTCATCGGACGCCGAGATGCAGCGATACCACACGTCTGCTCCCGGTGTTCACCCGGCCCCTCGCTCAGCACGGGGCTCGGTTGGCTCACTCGCTGTCCACCCACCTCGCTCGGCCGATCCGATGGAGCGCGAACGCTTCGCCATGGCGCAGCACCATGCTCACGCTCAAGCCGCAGGCTTCCCTGCTGGACCCGGCGGTCCGCAAGACTACGGCTACCAGAGCGAGTTTGCGCCTCAGCAAGGCCGAATGGGTCCCGGCGGTGGCTACTCGGGCTACCCGCCTCAGCACGCTGTGCCCGTGGACCGCATCGCGCACAGCCGACGCCGAAGACGCCCGCCTTACTCCTACTCGTCTATGATCACGCAGGCCATCGCGTCCTCTTCCGAAGGTCGCATGACGCTGCGTGAGATCTATACATGGATTAGCAGCAACTTTTCGGGCTATCCGATGTCGGGTCCTGACTCACAGGGCTGGCAGAACACGGTGCGTCACAACCTCTCGCTCGGCAAGATCTTTATAAAGAAGGCGAGGACGGCACAGGACATCTACGACAGCTGCTCGTCGGGCAACCCGTCGCAAAGCCAGGCGGCTAGGGGCAAGGGCGGATGGTGGACGCTGCACCCCGTGGTGCTTTCGCAGATTCGCTCGGGCCAGCGTACCCACAATGACGAGTTTGACGATATCGAGCGTCTGGTCGAGCTCGAGAACGCCGCCGCTTCCAGTGCCGATGCCAAGCCTACCTCGACGGCAATGGCAGCAACGTCATCGGCTGCTTCCGTCGACGAAAGCGGCGAGCCGCGACGCTCCTCAGCCGAGGTGATTCGACAGAAGACGCTGACTCGACAGAGGAGCTACTCGGACTCGATGGATGCCGCCACTGCCGAGCAGCGTCGTCCCGGCTCTAGCCACCAGGCTGTGTCCACCGCGCCCGTCAGCCGCAAGGTCTCGATCGACGTCGGACTGGCTGACCGTGCTCCCCGCGCCACGCAGGCTCCGCAGAGCACCGAGTCCTCGCCTCAAGATATGCCGTCCGTGTTGCAGCGCACCACCGACCCTGAAGCCGAAGACAAGGTGTCGACGTACAACCGAATGCGTGGCCACACGATCGGCGTGCACGATGAGCGCGCGAGGCACGAGGGCGAACACTACACGCGACCCTCATCGAGCTCGGTCTCGGTCCACCGGCCCATGTACCAGGCCCGACCGCAGACGGCGAGCGGGGACGTCGAGATGCAGCCGTCGCCGCGAGACTCGAGCTTGGTGTTGCAGGAGGCACGAGAGACGCTCGTCTCTGCCCAGCAGCAGAGGGCAGCCGCTCCCGCCCCCGCCGATATGGACGACGGCCCTGGCAGGATGGCCATCCGCGGTCTGCTCAACAGCTGAGCATCATCACGCACTGGATTCGTAGCTTTGTTGTCGTTATACCCCAATCATCAGTATCTCTGTTGCAAACTATGCCGTGTGCAGGATGGAATGCTGCGATGTTCTGATTGCTTTGAGTTGTGAGCCGTGTGGAACGACGAGGACTGCGGAAGGATCGGTGATGTCGACGATGCCTTGAGCTGGACCCTGACGATGGCTGAGGGGAGCCCAATTCTTTTGGCGGAGCAAATTCCAAGCTGTTGGACCCTTTCTTGCACGTGCAGACAATTCGCGAATGTGATTGGCTACCAAGCTGATCCGGGACGACTCACTGGTTGCGGATAGAGTCTCCTACGTTCTCGTTCACAATGGCTCCTACTCGGAGGCTCGAGGTTCGTGGTCTTGCACGAGTCAGCGAAGGAAGATGGATAGCAGCCCAGAGATCGGGTCCGCGCGCCGTGAGCGAACCGAAGCAAGAGTCTGTGGGATGAGGCAGATGTGATTGGAGCAGAGACAGCAGGCGGAGCTGCAACATGCACGGATTAGAGTTGCCGGTGTGATGCAGCGGTGCAGCGAGGCGTGCTGTTCAAGGAGGCTGCTTGGACGGGGAGGAGCGAGACGGTCGGTAAGTGAGCACAGATTGGGACATCGCAGCCAGCTGACAGATCTCAAAGGAGCCAACGTGGGAAAGGCAGGTGCGATCATCGTCATGCAGATCCCAATGCACAAACAAACTTGGTCTAGAGCCTTGGTGTAGCCTGAGCCTGAGAACCGATCTGCCGGCTGCTGCCTCGCTAGGCCTAGCGCCCCAGCTCTTCACGCTGGCAAGACAGAGGCGAGCATGAGGTCGATCTTCTACTGCGACTCACCGCAAGCAAGACAGAGCGAGCCTGCCATTGTGACGTTAAGCTCATGAACTCGCTTGCGTTTGAGCTTCGATGTGCCACCATACCACAGCGATCTGTTTGGCAGCAGCCGGCTCAGGAGTCGAGCGTCGGGCTGCAAGTGAAGCTTCGGTAGCAGTGTGGGCTTGATGGAATCCAGAACAGGCAGGGCGATACCTATCCTGCAAAATTGACTGCACTTGACCGTCGGAGTCCAAATTATCAAGAGCACGTTCTTGAACGGGCATCCCAGAAAAAGAATGCGCATCAATCTTTCAGCCCGCTTAGGCCCTCTGCTTGACTTGACCTTCACCGGTCTCGCCCTGATCGATCTACCATCACTCTTTTGTTCGCAGCCAACCGTCTTGCCGGCTCTTCCTGTCTGCTGCCTCTTCCTGACGTCCCAAGTTTGTGGCTTTCAGCTTGCAGCCTGATCCGAGCCCAGTCAAATCTTCTCGCCGTTCTTCGACATCTCTCCACCTCGTCGATCCCGCACGCTCCCTTCGTCCTTCCCGTGTAGCTGTTTCAACTATACATCCCGCAGTCCGCTCAATCCTGGGATCGTCTGGAGCATAGTACAGCCCACGCCGAAGTTTGCACCAGCGTCATCCTGTGCAACGCGAGGTCACTTTTGGGTCCGCAAGCAACTCAGCTTACCGGCTCACATCCGCCTGCTATCTCATCCATCGTCTCGGCGTCCTACGGTCACGTCGGCACCTCCGATTCGGATCATCCGATAGCTGATCGAGCCTCCGCACACTAGCGACTGTCACCTGTCATCGGCTCAGCCTCCCACACCCTCCTGCACGGTCACGCTCCAAGCGCAGTCACATCTTCACTCACCTCTTTGAGACTGCGGGCTTCAGCAGTCTTCTATCGTCACGATGAAGTTCGGTCAGACCATCAAGACGTCGCTCTACGCTGAGTGGGCCGACAAATACCTTCAATACTCGGACCTCAAGAAGGAGATCAAGAAGCGCATGGCCAAGAACAATGGCACATGGACCGACAAGGACGAGGACGAATTCGTCGCCATCCTCAGCAAGGAGCTCGACAAGGTCTACGACTTCCAAAAGGTCAAGGTTTCCGAGCTGACTGAGCGTATCAAGCAGGCTCAGTCCGAGGTCAACCTCCTCGTCTCTTCACGACCTAACTCTTCCACCTCCCTCCCTTCTCGCGCCAACTCTCGTCCCGCTTCACACGCAGGCTCTGAAGCCGAAGGCGATGACGATGCTCCTCGTCGACGCAGGAGTATCGGCCCCGATGGAAACGCTCTTTACGCTGCTCACGATGCCGGCTCGGATGACGAGTTCGACACCGACACCGAAGACAGCGACGCCTTCGAAGAGCGCTTCCTCGAACTCGAAGAGCGTCTCGCCATCATCATTGCCGATGTCCACGACTTGGCTCTCTTCACCAAGCTCAACTACACCGGCTTCCACAAGATCGTCAAGAAGCACGACAAGCAGACCGGTCGATTGCTCCGCAAGGAATTCGTTCAGCACTACCTCTCCTCGCGTCCCTTCTACAAGGAGAACTACGACCAGCTCATCGTCAAGCTCTCCAAACTCTTTGATCTCGTCCGCACCCGTGGTAACCCTGTGCAGGGCGACTCAAGCGCTGGTGGCAACCAGTCCGCCTTCGTCCGTCAGACCACCAAGTACTGGGTTCACCCGGACAACATTGTGCCGCTCAAGCTCATCATCCTCAAGCACCTTCCCGTCTTGGTTTTCAACGCCGACAAGGAGTTCCAGCAGGAGGACTCGGCCATCACTTCGATCTACTACGACAACGAAGACCTCGAGCTCTACCTCGGACGTCTCGAAAAGACCGAGGGCGCCGAAGCCATCCGCTTGCGATGGTACGGAGGCATGGACAACAAGCAGATCTTCGTCGAGCGCAAGACGCATCGTGAGGATTGGACGGGCGAGAAGTCGGTCAAGGCTCGTTTCCCCATCAAGGAGGAGAACGTCAATGCCTGGATGAAAGGCGACTACACCATGGATGAGACCTTCGAGGCGCTTCGCAAGAAGGGCAAAAAGTCGGACAAGGAGATCGACTCGATGCTGCAGCTGGCCAACGAGGTGCAGTACTCTGTCTTGACGCAGAAGCTTCAGCCGGTGATGCGCAGTTTCTACAACCGAACTGCGTTCCAGCTTCCGGGCGATGCTCGTGTCCGTATCTCGCTGGATACGGAGCTTTCGCTGGTGCGCGAAGACAACTGGGACGGCCGTCAACGCGCTGGTCACAACTGGAGGCGCATGGACATCGGCATCGACTACCCCTTCGACCAGCTGCCTGCCGAAGACATCGAGCGCTTCCCCTACGGCGTTCTCGAAGTCAAGCTTCAGACCCAAATGGGCCAGGAACCTCCCCAGTGGATCCGCGACCTCGTCGCGAGTCATCTTGTCGAAGCCGTGCCCAAGTTCTCCAAGTTCATCCACGGATGCGCCACCTTGCTGCCGAACCGCGTCGACCTCGTCCCCTTCTGGCTGCCCCAGATGGAGATCGACATCCGCAAGCCGCCCTCGAACAGCCTTGCGATCGAGCGACCTGGCTCTGTCGCCCACAGCCCTGCCACCTCGTCGCGGCCCGACACGCCCGCCTCGCGCAACGGTCACGCGCCGTACAACGAGCCCGTCTCGGAAGACGAGTTCGAGGGCGCGGACGACGACGAGCGCGGACACATCATGGCGGACGAATCGCACGAAGCCGACAATGTCGGCATCTCGGCCTTCGACCCGCGCATCCGCGAGGCGCGGGAGGAGCGCGAGCGCAACATCCGGTTGCGTCAGCAGGAGATTGAGAAGCAACTTCGCGAAAACCCGGATCAGACGTCCAATGCTGCGGGTGGTATGCTCGCTGTTGCCTCTGCGTCGTTGCAGACGGAAGGTCGTCGTCCATCGTTGGCGAAGACCAAATCGGCCGCTCCGACGCGCGAAGAGATTCTCGCTCCATCGCATCGCTACGACCATCACTTCTTCTCCAAGCTTACGCCGACCAACATCCAACGTCTGTGGAAGACCAAGGGTTCCTCGCACGAGCATCACTCCGATCTTGAAGACGAGGAGGACGAGGACGATCGTATCCGACGCGCCCTTGAGGGGCAAGACGAAGAAGTGCCTCGAGGACCCAACGTCGAATACGTCCGGTCATTCACCGCTCAACCCGGCAAGAAAGTCAGCGTTCCCATTCGCATCGAACCCAAAGTATACTTTGCCAACGAACGCACGTTCCTCAAGTGGCTCGAGTTCAATGTGTACCTCTCAGCGCTCGCTGTGGGGTTGTTGAACTTCAGTTCGCCCGGTGATCGGACGGGTTTGATCGCAAGTGCTTTCTTTACGGTCGTCGCCCTGGTGGGAATTGCGTACTCGGGAGTGATCTTCCTGGTCAGGGCGATCAAGATCAGGAAGAGGGAGAGTAGCAATATCTACTTTGACGCGTATGGACCCACGGTCTTGTGCGCGGCCATTTTGGGCGCTGTGGTGGTCAACTTTGTGCTTCGGTTCTTGGAGAGCGGGGACAAGAGGACTGCGAGAGGGTTGGCCAACTGATGATGGAGGAGGAAGTGTACATAGCAATCTTACGTTCTGATAATGTCCCTTATCCCGGTGGTGTGCCTGCACTTCTGAGCGTGAGAGAGACGCACAGGCTCATCTTCAGGTCTCGGAGACGCTCTGGCATCACAGAGCATGTCAGTCATGACAAATTGATACTTCTAGGCTCTTTATTCTGAATCGGAAATCTTTCGCATACATATCTCTACTTGTGCGCCTCGTTCTCCTCCTTGACAAAGAACTTCCAAGGTTGGACTTCACTTGGGATCTTACCCTCCTCATACCCGCGCAAGCAGCCATGGGGCATCCTAGCCGCCAGGGCGTCCACAAACAGCTCTGCGCTCCTAGCCTCGTTCAGCAGCGGGATACCGAAGTCCACGGCGTTCCTGCGGGCCACGTAGTCCTGATCCAACAGATCGCGTCCACGGAACTTAGCCAGGTTGATGACAATGTTGATCTCGTGTTCGTCGAAGACCTCGCGGAGCTTGCGCTTGTCCTTGACGGGGAAGCGGATGCGCTTGGCCTTGACACCGTCGAGGTTGTTGAGGTACTCCTCGACATTGGCGTCCGAGCAGTAGAGCTTGAAGCCGAGGTCAAAGAGCTTCTTGGCGATGGAGGAGAATTGCGGCTTGGTCACATCACCGCCCATGAGTACACCAGTGTTGGCTTGGGGAACGCGGAAAGCGGTCTGCGAGGCGATGGATGCCCACGCTGCCTCGTACAGGTCCTTGCCGAACGAAGCGACTTCACCCGTGGAGGCCATCTCCACACCGAGGTATGGGTCAGCACCGGCAAGACGCGTCCACGAGAACTGAGGTACCTTGATCGCGACGTAGTCGCGCTTCTGCGCCATGAGGTCGACGGGTTCGGGCACATCCTTGCCGATGATAGCATTGGTGGCAATGTCGATAAAGTTGACGCCGAGGACCTTCGAGACGAAGGGGAACGATCGAGAGGCACGCAGGTTGCACTCGATGACCTTGAGTGCCGCCTCGGCATCACCCTCGCCAACGGGCTTGCGGATGACCTGCATGTTGAAGGGCCCGCTGATGTTGAACGCCTTGGCGACCTTCTGAGCGATGACCTTCAGGCGGGCGAGGTCGTTGGGGTCAAGCGAGAAGGGTGGCAGGACGAGCGTGGCATCGCCGGAGTGGACACCAGCGTTCTCGACGTGCTCCGAAACAGCGTGAACGAGCAGCTCGCCCTTGTAGGCGACGGCGTCGACGTCGATCTCCTGAGCGTTGTCGATGAACTTGGAGATGACGACGGGGTAGTCCGTGTTGACTTCGGCGGCGGCAGTCAGGTGGTGCTCGAGCGTCGACTCGTCCCAGATGACGTTCATGGCCGCACCGGAGAGCACGTACGAGGGACGAACGAGGACGGGGTACGAGACGCGAGCGGCAAACTCCTTGGCCTTATCGACCGAGGTAGCCTCGGTCCACTCGGGCTGGTCGACGCCGACATTGTCGAGGATCTGCGAGAACTTGTGCCTGTCCTCAGCCGAGTCGATCATCAGAGGGTCGGTACCGAGAACGTTGACGCCGGTCTCCTTGAGACGCAGAGCAATGTTCTGAGGGAGCTGTCCACCGACACTGACAACGACACCTTTGGCGCCTTCGAGCTCGTAGATGTCCATGACACGCTCGAAGCCAAGCTCCTCAAAGTAGAGGCGGTCGGCCTCGTCGAAATCGGTCGAGACGGTCTCGGGGTTGTAGTTGATCATGATGGTCTTGTGGCCCATGCCTCGCACTCGTCGGGCGCAGGTGACGGCACACCAGTCGAATTCGACCGAGCTTCCGATTCGGTAGACACCGGAACCGAGCACCATGGTGCCATCGTTGTCAAACTCGACATCGTGGGTGGTGGCGTTGTAGGTGGTGTAGAGGTAGTTGGTCTGGGCGGGGTACTCGGCGGCGACCGTGTCGATACGCTTGACGAAGGGAGTGAGACCAAACGCCTTGCGGTGAGCGCGGACCTCGTGCTCCTTGGAGTTGGTGAGCTTGGCGATCTGTCGGTCCGAGAAACCGCGCTGCTTGGCGAGCTTCATCAGGTCCTTGTCCACAGCCGAGAGCGAGCCGATCTTCTCGAGCTGTCGGTTGATGGTGACAATGTTGTCGAGCTTGTAGAGGAAGAAGCGGTCGATCTTGGTGAGCTCGTGCAGCTTCTCGACGCTGTAGTTCTTGACGAGCATGGCGTATGCGATGGCAAAGAGACGAGTGTCGGTAGGCACGGACAGAGCGTTGTCGAGGTCCTCGGGGACGATGTAGGCGTCAAAGCCGTCGTACGCGGGGGCGACCTGTCGGATGGCCTTCTGGAGCGACTCCTCGAAAGTTCGTCCCACGGACATGACTTCACCGACCGACTTCATCGAGGAGCCGACCTCGCGGTTGACGTGCTGGAACTTGCTCAAGTCCCACTTGGGGATCTTGGTGACAATGTAGTCGAGTGCGGGCTCGAAGCAGGCGGTGGTGCTCTTGGTGACCGCGTTCGGCAACTCCGGAAGGGTGTATCCGAGTGCGAGCTTGGCAGCGGTGTAGGCGAGCGGGTAGCCGGTGGCCTTGGAGGCAAGCGCGGAGGAACGCGAGAGACGAGGGTTGACCTCGATGACGCGGTACTCTCGAGAGTCCGGGCTGAGAGCGTACTGGATGTTGCACTCGCCGACGATGCCAAGATGGCGGATGACCTTGAGAGCGGCGGATCGGAGCATGTGGTAGTTGTCGTCCGAGAGCGTCTGCGAAGGAGCGACGACGATCGAGTCACCAGTGTGGATGCCCAATGGGTCAAAGTTCTCCATGTTGCAGCAGATGATGGCGTTGTCCTCCTGGTCACGCAGCACCTCGTACTCGGACTCCTTCCAGCCCTTGAGCGACTTCTCGACGAGAATCTGGGGGCTGAGTGAGAGGGAGCGGGCGGAAAGATCGCGCAGCTCGTCCTCATTGTCCGCAAAACCGGATCCGAGACCACCGAGAGCGTATGCAGCACGGACAATGACGGGGTAGCCGATCTCGGCAGCGGCCTTGAGCGCCTGGGGCACATTAGAGACGGCTTCGGACTTGGCGACGGGAATGTTGATCTGGTCGAGGGCCTGGACGAACAGATCACGGTCCTCGCACATGCGGAGGACGTCGACCTGGGAGCCGAGCACCTTGACTCCGAGACGGTCAAAGACACCCATCTCGTCAAGCTTGACACCGACGTTGAGGGCACTCTGGCCACCGAAGGTGAGGAGGACACCATCCGGTCGCTCCTTCTCGAGGACGTAGGCGACGTATTCTGGCGAAATGGGAAGGAAGTAGATCTGGTTTGCGAGTTGATGCGAGGTTTGAATGGTGGCGATATTTGGGTTGATGAGGATGGTTTCGATGCCGGACTCCTTGAGCGCCTTGATGGCTTGCGAGCCCGAGTAGTCGAATTCACCGGCCTGACCGATGGAGAGACCACCAGAGCCGACAAGGACGACCTTCTTGACGTCGGAGCGCTCGACCTTGGGCAGGTACTTGCTCCATTTCTGAAGACCAGTCGCCGCGGGCTCGATGTCTTTGACAGCAGCGCCGGCCACCGCGGTAGGCGCGGGTGCTTTCAAGAGCGCCGCCGTGGAGAATCGAGATCGGAAGACCTGGCTGCCCGAGGTTGCGAGGCACTTGCGATTCAACGACGCGGTCGCGGACTGGCTGTGAAGGCTGCGAGCAGCGATAGGGAGTTGCGAGGTGGAAGCCACCTGCGAGGCCGAGTTGGCGCCTCGAGAGACGGCACGGATGCTTCGATACATGATGAATCAGAAGCGTCGAGGACGATGAGGAGGAGAAAGAGCAAGGTGCTTGGAGTCGTCGCCGTCGTACGTCCTTCGGGTTGGACCCTTGGTGCTCGCGATCAAGCTATCTTATCAAGCTGCAAAGCGGGACCGAGATTGCGGACGTCTGTGCGTTGAAGTGGGGCTCCAATGACCTTTGTGAGCTTGACAGATCAAGGAGAAGGGCGGATGTAGCGACAGGGTCCGTGGGATGCGTGGATCTCCGGGCTAGTAGCCAAGGCTTGACGGAAGGAGGAGCGGGTAAGAAGAAGGAAGCGATGAGGAGAGGGAAGAAAGGAAGCCGGACTGATATCCGGACGAGGGGATCTTGAACGGAAGAGATGAGCTGGGCCAAGAAGAACTCAGGCTTTGGCTATCTGACTGCACGCTTGAAAAAATCAGAACTTTTTTGCTTTCCTAGTCAGAGCCTCGGATAAGACTACGGCCAATTCAACACAGCTGCCTGGCTGCTCTTTCGTCTCGAGCATCCCTCTCTTTCAGCTCAAGTTAAGCTTCGCGTTGGCCCACTGAGCCTGTTCCAAGCTGACTCGACTGTGACTTTGTGAAGGAGCTCTTCCGCCTTCATAAGATGCTCGGCTCGTCACAGTGTTTGTCTCCTGCATCTTGATCCCGTCACGCGCCCTGTGCCAGCTGTACAATCCTTGTCCTCTCCGTCGATCACCTATAAGGCCCCCCTTGAAGCAAAGCAGCTCACAAGACCAACAACGCGGCAGGCTCTTCTCTGATTGGACCGTCTCTGCTGGCTGACTCGGAGCGACTCTGATTGGACCTCCGCGCCCTTGAGCCGCGATTTTTTCGCTCGCTTGTGACTCAGAGAAAAAAAGTTCAAAAAGAGTGATCTGAGAGCCAAGAAAGATTAAAGTTGGCTTCCGCTGTGATTCCAAAAAGTTTCTTCTCAACTTGAACGCAGCCAGCCTGCATGAATGAGGCTTCGGGCAAATTTTGAAAGCCTTGAAAGCCGGTCTGAGCAGCATGCTCGCGTGCGCAAAGGATCTTCTTATCGCAGGGTCCTCTCTCATCAGACGAGCTCTTCCGATCGTGGGCCGAGATCTCGACGTGCAGTCAGCTGCCAGAACATTGTCCTGTCAAAGGGAGCGGATGCAAGGGCCTCTGCAAATGCCGTACACTCTATCCGCACGGCCTCTGCTTCCATCTTGCATGCTCTCTCGTTACGCTGTTTGGCTCTGCGTTGGTGAAGCTCGAGTCATCCTCTTCTGCTTGCTAGCAGCTTCTATGCTTCTGCCTTTCCTCCACGAAACTGCCTGACTGCTGTTGTGGTCGCTCTGGGCTGCGATATGAGGGAAAGGCTGCGGGCTCGCACCCAAAGCTTGAGTGTGTCTCAAGCTTTTGGGCGTGAGAAGGTTGAGTAAATCGGGACATCTGCCCGATCTGCCCGCATCTCCAAACTCTCCTCGTGTGACACAAAGACTTTGTCGCTACTCATCAACATTTCAATCCTCCTATCGCGAGTGCAATCTCATCAAGGCAGGGGCAGCACTAGCTCTGCAGTCCGCTCTGAAGATCAGAATTGAGGCTGATGCTACGTCAAAGCTTGCATTAGATCCGTCCGCAAACAGAGGGTGAGTGCGGAAAAGCAGAGAGTGCGGGAGCTCTCAATCGTTCAGGCCTGCTGAGCCGCGCACATGCGGGATCTTGTTCTTGTTTGATTCAGAGTCGTCCGCAGCAACGGAGAGCTGAGCACAGGCCTGAGGAAGTAAAGGTATAAAGTCCCCCTCTTTGTTGCCGTCCACTTCTCCTTCCGCACCTGATCCCACCAGACCCATCCGAGTCAGCCGCAGGATACCTTCACTCTCTCACACCATCCCCGCATTCGACAGCATACCTCTTCCGGTACACAAAGCACCCCCATCGCAAGCATCCACCATGGTCAAGAAGGAGCTCCTCAAGGCCGAGTTCGACTTTGACTCTTTCGACGAGCTGACCGAGGAGGAGGTCAAGTCACCCAAGAAGGCCAAGAAGGAGGCCAAGGCCGAGGGAACGCCTTCCCCCAACAGCAAGACGAAGCGCCCTCGTGGTGCTGGAGCGTACGTAAACGCTCCCTTCCCATTGCATGCTAAAGGCTCGCTTTCATCCATCTCACCATCTCGCTCTCTTTCCTTCTGTTCCGTGGTCCTGTCTCCGGCAGTCGTAGCGGATGGGTAGGTTCTCCACTTCTCGTAGCGCAGTTCGACTCCTTGGTGTGATGCTGATGCTTGTTCGGTCATGATGTCGTTCGACAGACGCGAGAGGAGGAAGAAGCCTTCATGGAGTTCGTTCACAACCTCGTCACGGCCAACGCCAGCCAGGCGGTCAAGGAGCATCCCATGTAAGTCCGAAACCAACTTCCGCACATTCCTCGAGGCAGAAGGAAGCTGACTATCTTAACCGAGTCTTGTCGATGTCCTGCAGTCTCGCCGCTAGGAAATCCGACGGCTGCGCAAAGCACTGGATCGCCTGGCGTCGCAAGCTCGAGACTTCGATCCTGGGCGCTCCCACCATCGACGGCAACGGCAAGAAGATCGTCAAGCCCGACGCTGCTAAGGACGATTCGGCCTAGACGACGCCTCCGCGAGACTGTAACCCTACATCCTACATTCGCACCTCCCCCATCTCACGAAGAGATAATCCGCAATCTCACCTTCCCGCATCCGCACACTTGCCTCATCTCAGCCACGCCCTCATCTTAACCACACCCTGTAATCGCACGCCAAATCTCTTGCATCGTACTGCAATTGCTCTTTCCGCACATCATCCGTCTGCCTCCGCTACGCGATCTGGAACTCGTCCGCACCGTGTGCGCCCAGCACACCGTGCTTCTTACTCGCCCTACCCAACGCGCGCACTTTCGCGTACATCCTCGCTTCGGCATCTGTCTGAACTTTGCCTTCCGCCGCTTCGGCGGCCTTGGCTGCTTCACGGGCCAACTTCTTGCTTCTGTTACTTCCGTCCGATTGAGCGACGATGCTTGCAGTGAGCTCCTTCAGTGCTGCAGGTGACAGTTCGAAGGCGTCGCGTTTGGGCTTGCCTTCGTAATCTGATCCTGCTTCGTCTCCACTCTCGTCGGAGTCGCTCTCGTCGGATTGAGCGGGTGCGGGACGCTTCTTGACAGTCTCGTGTTTGGTGGACGCAGTGGCGGTGGCGGCGCTCTTGGCGCCGAGCGAACGGGGTGCTTCTCGCAGTGCGAATGCTTTCGCTAGATGACCAAGATGGAGGGCGCGTACGTTGAAGAACTGTTTCTCCTCTGCCGAGTGGGTGGCGTACGCCCGCACGTGAGAGAGGAAACCTTTGCGAGCGAGCAAACTCGGTCGCTCACCGGAGAGCACCCATCGTTCGAACGCCAGCTGCACCTCGGTGGCGCGGGACTGATACTCGAGCGTACCCGTCGTGCCTCCCATGCCTTGCTGCAGGACGGCCTCAATTGATGCGGGCGTGATCTTGCGCGACTGACCTGAATTCTTGAGGTCCGTGATGGACGAGGTGCCCTGGATGGTCATCTGCGCTTCGAGGACGGTCGAAACCCACGCGACTTCCTGAGGCAAAACCATGAGCCACGACTCGCCGGCTCGGCCCACTCGGGCGGTTCGCCCCACGCGATGCAGATACTCTTCGATGCCACCCTCTGTGGGAGGGTCGAGCTGGATCACGCACCCTACATCCGGCAGGTCCAGACCACGACTTGCAACGCTGGTGCACAGCAGGATGCTACCTTCAAAACCAGCAGAAGCTTGCTTTTTGCCACCCGAGAAGCCTCGAAGAGAGGCAATGCGTTCTTGCTGGGTCATGCTGCCGTGCAGCCGGAAGATGGGGATGTTGGGAATGAGTTCCGAGACGGTATGCGCGGGAAGGGTGTCGGACTCCTCGTCATCGGGTGCGTTAGGGTCGTTTTCGGGGGCGTGCATGCGTGCGCCGCCAAAGGCTGCGTAGTGGAAGTCAACACTGTCTGTGCAGCTCATGAAGACGATGACGCGACCAGCGCCGGCGAGGCGGAGGGTCGGATCGGCTTCTTCGGAGGAGCGACGCGCGCGAGAGATGTATGCTCGCAGTAGAGAGAGCAGGGTGACGAGTCGCAGCTTGGGTGGCGTCGTGACGAAGCTCTGCGCGAGCTGAGCAGGCGCTGCGAACTTGGTGGGCTCTTTCTTGGCCACGATTGTGTCGGTGGTGGCGTCCGGTGATGCTGCTGGGTTCGCGGCGTCGGCACTGTCATCCTTGACACCACGGATGATCTTGGGGTTGATGAGCGTCTTTCCGGCCAAGACTTGCACATTCTCGTCGAGGGTGGCGGAACAGAGGACGACTCTCCTCGCGTGCGCCCACCAGGTCATACCGAGAGTGTCCATCACATCGGGGTCTGCGATCCAGTCTGCATCACCTGGTGCAACTCCCTCTTCGAATCCTGGCATGGCTTGTCGCGCCGCAGTACAAGCGAGATTTCGTCGTCCATCTAGCGCACGGACGATGCCCGTAAGCTGCTCCTCGAATCCCATCTCGAGCAGTCGATCCGCTTCGTCGAGCACAAGCCATCTGCACTTGCCGACGTCGAAGCTGGACGTGTTCTGCAGATGGTCGAGCAATCTTCCTGGTGTGGAAACAAGGATGGGGCATCCCTTGCGCAGTCGCTGCTTCTCGTGGTTCTTTGTCGACCCACCAGAAAGCAGACCAGGAACGAGCCATCTCGTCCTCCTGACAGTGCCCTCTTCATTTTCGTTTTGCTCCTTGAGACTGAGTGCCAGCGAAACGAGCTTCTCCAGCACCTCGTAGATCTGGCGTGCTAATTCACGAGTCGGTGCGAGGATGATGGCCAGCGTACCCACCGACCTGTCGATGAATGACTCCTCACACAGCGGCAGCAGGCTCTGCACGATGGGCAGCAGATAGGTGAGCGTCTTTCCTGAGCCCGTCTGCGCTTGGATGAGGATATCCCGATCGAGGCCAGGATGCAAGAGATGCGGAAGAGCTGCTGACTGGATCGAAGTCGGGTTAGATCCGATCTTCATCTTGGATTCGAGGTGGTAGACCAGCAGAGGATCCAAGCCACACGATGCGAAGTCGGAGCCTGCCGACGGAGCGTTCGTCGGATCGTAGGCTTTGCGCTGGAACGGTGTGTGGGCAATGCTCGAATCTTCCAGCACACCGTGAGCGGGAAAGAGCGCGCTGACCACGCCTGCACCGTTCGACTTGGATGCCGAGCCGGAGGGTCTGGATGCAGCCGAAGAAGTGCTGGCTTGCTGCGGTGCTGAGACAGCAGCCCTGCGAGTAGTATTTCCAGACGAAGCGGAAGCGCCATTGGCTCGTGAAGTGGATGGTGCTGCTTTGGAAGTGGCAGAGCGAGGGTCGAATCGGGGCGCACTCAGCCCTGTCGACGAGGATGCTGCTGGAGCCTCGATCCTTTGCCTTTTCGCTGCTGGCGATTCGATCGGTACTGTGGGTACAGGCACAGCGCGGCTCGGCGCCGATTGCGCTACGTCAGCCGCTCTTGAAGTTGCTGCCGCATCACCATTCGACTTTGGTGCCTGCCTTCGAAGCTGTTGTGCGGTCCTCTTCTGTACGAATCGAGCCTTGGCCGTTTGTTTGGGCCGACCTGCTGACGAGGCCGCCGCAGGGGCAAAGTTGAGCATGAGCCCATCGTCGTTATTATCCATCTTGCCGCAGTGTTCACGAGAAGACTTTTGATGGTGTTGGAGGAAGATGATGATATGAGCTTCAGTTGATGGGCCTCGAGTGGCTTGCCGTGTCAAGCTTGGCTCAGGGTCTTCTTGCCTTCGCTCCGCTCTCCTCTCAGAAATCTCAAATTTTCTTCTTGCCTGCAGCAATTCCTTCTCCGTTTCCCGAGGCTAAAAGGGGACCGCGCTGTGCTGCCTCGAAACTCCTTCTCAGGGTCAAGGGAAAAAGTGAATTTTTGCCCTGCCAGCCAACTTTTCCGCAAGAGCAATAGAAAGGCCGCTTGAAGCTCAGTTCAAGCGTCCCTGCCCTCATCACGATCAACCACACCTCCAAACACATCCTGGAGGCTTCATAGGCAACGATGCCGCCCACAACATCACCCGCCGTCGTCAAGGCGTCTCCGCTCATCAACGAGGGTGGTCTCGTCCACCGCTCTAGAGCTCGTGGTCTCCTCAACGCCGACAACCTCCCCGCGCTCCAGAACCTACTCAAGCGTCAACCCGAAGCCTACGTCGAAGAGTTCTCCGCTCAATGGAATCACTATCAGTCCCTCCGAAGCATCTTTGCGTCCGATCTTGACGCAGGCACCCTCGGCGTCGGGACTACCGGTGTTCGGATCAACAAGGACCAGGCGAGCAAGTTCGTCTCGCTCATCTCGTTTGTCACACAGCTGGCGCCGTCGTATCCCGAGATCACGCGCGAGCTGCCCACCCATCTGTCGGACCTGCTTCTCAACCATCATGCCGCGTTGAGTCCGGATATCAGGGCGAGCTGTTTGCGCAGCTTGATTTTGTTGAGGAACAGAGATGTGATCACTTCCGAGGAGCTGCTGCAGACGCTGTTCCCTCTGCTCAGCGTCACCACTTCTGCTGCGGTGCGAACATCAGTGCAAGCGACAATCCTGCAGGACATCAAGAACGCCAATGCTAAGTCGAAGAACCACCGTCTCAACCGCGTCGTTCAGGGGCTGCTCTTCGGCATCGTGCAAAAGGGCATCGACGCCTCTGCTGGCGGTTCGTCGCTGCCACCACCCCGCAAGGGTCAGTCCGCAGGCAAGACTGAGGCGCTTTGGGCCGTCCGACTCGCCGCCAACCTGTGGAAGAAGCAGATCTGGACCGACTCCAAAACCGTGTCTCTCCTGTCGCTTGCGTGTTTCCACCCGCACCCGCGTGTTCAGTCCTCCGCCGTCCGCTTCTTCCTCGGCGACCTGCACTCTGCCGAAGACGACAACGAGGCCTCTGGCTCGGACGACGAGGGGCCGGACGTTGACGCTCTCCTCCACGCCCGCAAGGTGAACAAGAAGACCCGCTCGGGCGACAAGAAGATGCGTGCTGCCGCCGCACTCTCCAAGAAGAAGCGCAAGGCGAAACAAGAGAACGCTCTCAACGGTCCCACGCACGACAACTCGAACTTTGCCGCGCTGTACCTGCTCAACGACCCGCAGAATTTTGGCGAGAAGCTCTTTGACAATCTCTCTCGCGGAGACCGCGAGAAGCGTCACAGCCTCGAAATCAAGATCAGGCTCATGCAGCTGCTCAGCCGTGTCATGGGCGCACACAAACTCTGCGTACTCAGCTTTTACTCCTACGTCGTCAAGTATCTCGCCCCGCACCAACAGCACATTACGCATATCCTCGTGAGCCTTGCACAGAGCGTGCACGATCAGACGCCGCCCGATGTCGTCACTCCCGTCGTGCGCAGGTTGTCGGACTCCTTCGTCCACCCAGGTGTCAGCAGCGAGGTCGTCGCTGCGGGCATCAACAGTGTGCGAGAGATCTGCAGAAGACAGCCGTGGGCGATGGAGGAGACGCTCTTGGAGGATCTGATCAGCTACAGGCGCAGCAAGGACAAGGGTGTCTGCGCGGCAGCGAGAGGTCTGCTGGCGCTGTATAGGGAGGTGAACCCAGCGATGCTGAAGAAGAAGGAGCGAGGCAAGATGGGTGCGTTGGCGGTGCAGGAAGGTCGCTCTGCTGTGGCGTTCGGTGTCGATCAGGACGAAGTGAGGGGTATTCAGGGCATCGACCTGCTTGAAAAGCACTTGCAGGAGCAGGAGGAGCGCAAGGGCGGCGGTGACGAGGACGAGGAGGTTGGCGAGGACAAGGGATGGGAGGGATGGGAGGAGGAATCTGAGGAAGGCTCAGAGGACGAGTCCGAAGATGGATGGATCAACGTCTCGGATGACGACGAAGATGGCATTCTCCGCCTGTCCGACTCGGACGAAGACGACGACGATGAGACGCGCAAGCAGAAGCGAACAGTCAAGGAGCGTCTCATCGCCGCGCGCGAGCAACGTCAGAAGAAGCGGGCTAAGCAGCAACGCCACGATGACCGACAGGCTCGTCGTGACGCTGGAGAAGAGGTCGCCACCTCGGACTCCGAATCCGACTCCGAAGCTGAGCACGACGACGACGGCGAGGAAGGCACCTCATCCAGTCTCAAGCAGCAGCTCGCCGACGAGGAGGACCACATCTCCACGCTTGCCACGACGAAGATCCTGACCCCCGCAGACTTTGCCAAGCTGACAGAGCTGCGGATTGCCGCTGCGGAGGCCGCGATTGCGACCGGCGGTCTCGCAGGCAGCCGAGCCAAGCGTCAATTGGAAGAGCTCAAATCGCTCAAGCGCACCACCGCCGCCAACCCGGCCTTCCTGGATGAAGGTGACATCTTGGGTCCACGCAAGAAGGCCAAAGCAACCTACGAGGATCGTCTTGCCTCCATCGCCTCTGGTCGCGAGGACCGCGAGAAGTACGGATCCAAGAAGGGCAAAAAGAACAAGGAGAAGGAGAGCTCCAGTACGAATCGCGAGAAGGAGAGGGGCAAGAACTTCCAGATGATTGCGAGGAGTTGGAGCGTGAGGAGCAAGAAGAACGCCTCCCTGCGCGAGAAGAGCAGGAGGCTGAGGAAGCACGTTGAGACGAGCAAGAAGCGGATGAAGTGATTAGTTCACTGATGCTAGCTTTCGTTGGAAGTGAGAGCCACAGCCTGAGGTTTGTCAATCCCAGCACGTTCAGATACCGTGCCTACGCTGTGATCCCGATGCGCGTGCTTGGCTGAAAATGCGTCTATGTGTGTGCTGAGAACGCGGGCTGGCGGCGCTGTGTGTGGTCCAGCGCATGCTGCGCCCCAGCGTGCAGTGTACGCAGCGCACGCAGGCACCAGCTTCGCGTAGGTGAGCGAGCAACCAAAGCCGATGTGGGGGCCGCCGTGAGCTGCGCCCTTGACGCAGGGTGAGCTATGCAGCTCGCAGCGAGCGTGTGAACGCAGGCTGACTCAGCGCGTCACGGTGAGTGTGACGGCGTCGAAGCAATCGACATGCTTGCTTGGAGGTGTGTGTGCTGAGCCATATCGGGTGATCCGCTCTTCAACGCAGCATGCCCCGGCGCGTGCTTCAGCAGCGGCTTCGGTGTTAAGCGCCCGGCTTGTGCTGCTTGGCGTGCGCACCGAAATTCACTGCGGACGACCGGCAGGGCGAAGTCTTGGCATCTCGCTTGCAGCGCGGGATGCTCGCCCCGACAGTTCGGTCAATTCTCTGCTGCCCTCTCTGGAGGGTCAGAATTGACCGGTGGTTGCCACCGCTCACATCTCTGACGAAGTGAGGCAGTTGATCCGATGTCGTGCGAGGATGTGCTCGAAGCGGCGAATTCTTGGCAGCCCATAGCCTTCCGACGGAGCAGCTGCGAAAGAACAGGGTCGCGGTTGCCGCTCCACCTCGGATCCCCACGCGAGTCACAAACCTCGTCCGGCCCGGCCGACGTCGGATCTCATTCCGCGGGATCGCCGCTCACTCGACCAAACAAAGCTTGGTGACGAGCAGTGCCAAGTCCGCGGCGCATAGTGCAAATTCGTCCGTTTTACTAGCGAAGCGAGAGGATTGCGTGCTGCGGAGGGAGCTATTTGTGGACCGACCCGTGGCTGGTGCTGGGATCGACAGCTTGTAAATGCCGGACTGGGGTAAGCCACGAGAAAAGTCAGCAGCAACGTGTGCGCAGCCATGCCAGGGGTAAAGGGGTCTGACGGCGGAGAGGCGCGACGAGACACGAGCGCGGCATGCAACATGGTCAGACAGACGGCTCGTGGAAGCCACGCAGCATGACCGGGCGATCCGTGACAGTGAAAAATGGGAACAAAAACGTGTGCTGACCGCATGGTTGAGAGTTCAGCCGAGTCGTCTGCACCGTGTTCCCTCACTCACTTTCAAAAAAATCCAATAAGTTGGCTTCGGCAGCGCGAGGTCATGCACACCGAGCACATGCATGCCAAATGAAAGATACCTGCAGCCGCAACACCGGCAACTCTTTTCAGTTGAAGCCAAAAGTGGTGCCTCGTTGTGGGTCTTCGGTGGATCACTCGCTCTCGTCGATTGATACTGGTGCCTGTTTCATGGGACCACCCGAAGTCGATGCCATCACGGCGTCTCAGATCGACAGCCGGCTTTCGGATATAAGGCCGAACCTCGATTGACGGCCACCGACCAAGCTTTTGTTGTTTCATCTCTGTCACGCAGTGAGCCTACAATTCGGAATTGCTCAACCGGCTTGCTGACATCGGCCCTATCGTCCGAGCCTGAGGTGGGACTTGGTGATTTCACGTCGTAGTCGATGCCGTCCTACCACTTCATCTCCCACCTTCGCTTGCGACGTGCCGACGCTCTTCCAGCCGTCTTCCGAAGACTGAGACATGGACGTACGTAACCTCACTGGAAGAATCCTCCGCAGTCGTAAGCGGTAACTTGGGATGCTGAACTATTCGGCATTTTTAGTGTTATCGCCTAACACGGACTGGGTTCGGCAACTTGATGCGCCTACCCACTGGTCCTCAAGATGTTGACGGCGGGAATGCGTCGCAACAGATGTGTCTCATCTGCGGCACCCTCCCACGCAGATGCTTGAGCCTCGTTGCAAAGGCTGATCGGCACGCTAGCGTTGCTGGAGGAATGATTTGACCGCGGGCTGTGCTGTGCGGTGATTTAATTTACTGGATGCCGTGCGAGCAATGGCTAGCTCTCTGTAGCTGCCTCGTGTAGCTTCCAGTAGCTTCAAGCCAACGCAGGATGTCACACGAGAGGCCACAACCAACACGCTTGATGAATCAACTGTGAGCTCGCGCATTCGTCGGGAAGGGCGCCAAGAGGAGCCAAGGGAATGAGGATCATTTTTAAGGATCAATAAAAAAAAATAAAGCAGAAAAGGGCTCAGCCACGCAGCTAGTCGTTTCTCTCTGGCTGTGCCCCTCTGTGTCTCATTCCCACGAGTCGTAGCCACGCTCTTCATCTCGCGCACGCTTGCTCGCTTGGTCCCCCCTTTACGCCTGCTCTTCTTGGCCAGAACTTGCCTTCCGCCACAACATCATTCTTCTTTATCGTCCTCCACCATCTCCATCTCACACGCTGTCGATCCCCTCCTTTCACCCGCCACCATACACAAGTTGGTACCGTCGTCCTTCTCGCTCTCGACCTCCACCTCGTTGCGATCCGCTCTCTGACGCGCGCCCTCAGTGCTGCATCCAGGAGTGTTATATCATCCGGCGTTTCTTTGCTGCTCACACTTGCTCAGCAGGGTATCCGACGAGAACGCTTGCTCAGCTTCACATCGATAGCCAACAGCTCTGCCTCTTTGCAGCTTCCATCGCCGCCTCCTAGTTGTACCGGCCGAACTTTCAGCATACTCCCACTGAATCGATCGGTCGCAATCCGACGTGATCGATAGCAATCCGTGGCGTCTCAGTCCCGAGCGATTCCACTTCATAGTATCGCCTGAAAGCCTCGTCGGCGCTTGCGTCACGTCACACTCAGGTCTCCACCGCCTCAAGTCACACAGCGGCGCACTTCCGATTCTCCCAAAGGCGGACTGAATCGCATCAACGAAGCTGCTCAACTCTTGCACTGCGTTTTACTGGTCACTCGGGATCTATCCGATTCCGCAACGCGCTCTTCAAGCGTCCCGGCATATCCGATCAGCTCACTTGCACAGCGCTTCGGCTTTGTTGATCCAGCGCTCATACCTCGAGCGGCTTTGAACCGGCTTTATCACAGTCTCTCCGACTCGATCCGATTGACTTTTGTCCTCAGGCCAGCTTTGCCCGGCAACCCGAGCTTAACGATCCTTTGCCGAGTCTATCTCGATCTTGAAACCGTCACAAGACGTCCATCTCGAAGCACGCCAGTTTTTCAAGGCAGCTTCATCCCGAACGAAAGTCGCCGCATCTACATTTCACACAGATCTCTCGAGATCACCGTAACATGATGGCGGCCAACCACTATAGCAGTTCGCGCCAGCACCCGCACCTGCCGCCGCATCTCAACCCTCTCCCTCCACTCGAGCCCAATGCCGAGCGTCACAACTACCACTATGCGGCAGGACGTCGTGGCTCCACCGACCCGATCCTGCACGCCTCGCTAGCGGCGTCTGCGAGCAACAGCTTCTCGCACGGGCACGGGCATGGCCATGCTGGCAGCTCCGGTTCATCCCTTGGCAACCCGAGCCTGTTCGACGCGCCTCGTCGGCGTAGCATTCAGATCGAGCCCACCGTCCCCTCTGGCCACGGTAGCCCCTTCGCCAGTCCCGGTCATTCGAATCTGCACTCCTCCTCTCGCTTCGGCTCGAACAACAGCCCCACCCCACTCGCTCAGTCGCACAGCGCCGATCAAGGCCACGACGAGCGTCTCGGCAACTATCAGTTCGGCAGCTACCCCGATTCGTATCGGGACGACAACCCACGGGTCCCCCACCTCTCCGCACCGGACGGCGACGGTGGCGGCCCCCTCGTCGACCCCGATTCCCGTCGTGGCTCCACCGCTTCTTCGAAACATTTGCTGGTGGACAAAGAAAAACCTTATTCCCGCTCCCCCGAGTTGAGAGTCTCCCACAAGCTGGCCGAACGAAAAAGGAGGAAGGAGATGAAGGAGCTGTTCGACGATCTACGGGATCAACTGCCCGTGGATAAAGGCCCCAAGACGAGCAAGTGGGAGATCCTGAGCAAGGCCGTGGAGCACATTGCGCAGTTGGCCGAGGAGAAGGAGGCACTGCAGGACGAGGTCGAGAGACTCAGGGCGCAGTTGGGGAGAGGGAAAGAGGCGAGCAATGGCCATAGAGAGTATGAGCGATAGGGAGGTTCATAGCGTATGACGTTCATGCATTATCACTGCTCTGTTGCTGAAGTCTGTGTGAAAAGAGGAGCCATCTGAGCTTGATGTGTGCTTCGAAACCCTCACGCTGGTCTTTCCCTGCGCGGACGCACGCCCCGCTCTCACATCCTCGCACGAGGGCTCACTCACGGTAGCCACAAGCCAGCTCGACGATGCGACGCACAAGAGATGAACATGTGTTTCCCACAGCTCAGTGATGCACCACAAGCTAGCACGAAGGTGAACTGGACAAGGGATGAACTTTTGGCTGAATTGAAATGCTTTTTGATGGGGTGTGGTTGACAGACGATTTGAGTGATGAGAAAGTCAAGTTGCGAAGGTTTAGGCAGTCTCCCCCGGGGCAGCACTCGGAGCGGAAGCGGGCGCAGGTGCGGCGGGAGCAGCAGCAGCCGGAGCGGGAGCATCCTTCTTCGCCTCTCCACCCGCAGGCTTGCCGCCCTCCTTCTTGTCCTTCTTGTCCCGGCCGTTGTTCTTCTTCTTGTTCTTGTTGCTGCCTGCGTTGCCGGTTGCGCTGGTGGAGGGGATGACTCCCTCTGTGGCGCTAGCGACCTCACCTGGAGCGGTGGCAGCCAGCACAGCAGGCGCATCCTTCACCTTGTCCCCCTTCTCTCCCCTGGACGGGCGCTCCTTTCGCCCCCTGTTGCTCCTGCCCACCTTCTCATCCGCACTCTTGCCCGTCTCCTCCTCCCGATCCGTCTCGCCACCTTTCTTCCCACCCCGCTTCTCCTCGGGCGACGACGCCTTATTGCTATCCGCCTGCTCCAACACAGGTCTCGTCTCCCCGCGCAACACCTCGCCCTGTCGCGCCAACCCCGCCGCCATCGCACTCTCATCCTTAAACTCGACATACGCAAACGGTCGCTGTCGACGCTGCCCCTCTCCGGCCTCCTCCTTACCACTCGACGCACCCCGTCGGTGCGGCTTATCGAACACCAGCTTGATACCCGCAATGCCAGACGCGGCAGGCCCGAAGTAGGCCCGCAGCTCGTCCTCCGACACCGGCAACGCTTCTTTGAGCTGCGAGACGTACAGTGTGAATGGGTTGCGCGGTTTGCGTGGACCCGAGGAGGGGGACTTGCGCCCGTCCGTGCCAGAGGTGAGGCCACCGTCGAGGTCCGAGCGCGAAGCGGCGGATTCGTGACCGCCACGCGGCTCGCGGGCGGGACGCTCCTTCTTCTCCCGGATGGGTTTGGTCGAAGATGCGGCGGCGGCGGCAGGGGCGGCGGGAGCTGTAGACGATGCAGCAGAACCGACGTTGGCGGCAGCAGCAGCAGCGCCGTTGCTGGCCTCGAGAGACTTGGGATGAGCTGCTTTGGCGGGCGGCGCGGACACAGAAGGCGAAGGGGCGTTGAGTTTCTGAACAGGCGCAGGTGCAGGTGCCGAGGGTGCTGCAGCGGGTTGAGCGTTCTTCGCTGCGGGAACCGCGGCGACGGGGACAGCCGATGCTCCTCCTGGCGCTGCGGTGGGCGTGACAGCAGTCATGGGCTGTCCGCTCCTGCGATAGGCAAAGTTGAAGCCCTGCGACCTAGTCTCGGCGCTGACCCTGCCGTCTCGGATGCTGAGCACGAGGTTGCCATAGGCAGCATCGGGCAGGTTCCAGTTCCAGGTGTTCTTCCAGGCGGGTTCCTCGCTGGCTGCGCCCGTCGCAGTCGCCGTGGGAGCCACCCGGTTGGCGACAGCAAGCGCGTTGTTGAGCAGCATTTTCTGGTTCTCGTCGATGACGGCATCCACCTGCGTCTTGACGGTGTCCCAGATCTCGCCAAATGCGTGCTTAGCGTGCTGAAGCTTGTTGCGATAGTTCTCGGCATCGTGCTGAACGCTGAACTCGTTGTACGAGACACCATAGCGGAAGTGGAGGCCGGCGCTGACGGTGAGATCCGCCTTGAGAGCCAGCGCGAGCTGAGCGAGAAGACCTTCGCGACCGGGAGAGGCGTGGGTGACGAGTAGACGCGTCTCGGTAGGGTCGAACGTCTTTTGCGCTGTGTCGACCAGCTCGCCGATCTGCAGAGCGGTGGTCCACATGGTGCCCTGACCGCCGGCAATGGTGGCCGCGCCCTCTCCGTTGTCGAAGAGCTTGTGGAGAACAACAGCACCACCGAGACCAAAGAGACGCAAACGGATGCCGCCGACCTCGATGGCCTTGGTCGTGGCTTCGTCGAGTACGGTCAGGTTGGGCACCTGATACTCGCCCGTGCGGAAGCGTTCGAGGACGGCGACGTCCTCGCAGGCACCCCAAACGGTGAAGACGGGCACCTGCAGCTTGATCTTGCCCGTGAGCAGGTCGGTGAACTCGGACAAGAGCGAGCCGTGCTGCTGCTGGGAAATCTGCTGACGCATGGCGGCCGCCGAAGCGCCCTTGTCGGCGGGACCGGGACCGCGAGGCGGGTCAGCCGCAAGAAGCCTGGTGCGGAGAGCGGGATCGATAAGCGTCGAGTACTGGACGAGGTGTCGGAGGGTGCGGTCGCTGATGCGTTCCAAGCTCGAGTGGTCGTAGAACCCGAAGTCACCGGTGTGGATGATGGCCTGAGCGCCCGTCTCGGCAGCGATCTGGTTGAAGAGGGAGAGATTACCGCGCACATCGGCCACACAGGCGATCCTGCCGCCGGGACCATCGATCACATGATGAGGCTCAGCAGAGTTGATGATGACAGGTTTGACGCTGGGACCGGTGGGGGCTCTGCTGCGGTTGGAAGGGGTGTGGTGAGGGGTGCGTGGGTGTGCACCAGCTGAAGGAGGTCGCAGGCCGGCATGGTTTTGAGAGGCAGCGGAAGCACCCGCGGATGGCTTGTGGTGGTGTGCGGGAGATCGAGAGTTGTTGATGGAGGAAGCCATGTCGAATCGAGAGTGGCTGAGGGTGTCGGTGAGACTTTTGAAGTTTGGTGGAGGATGAGTGCGGAATTACCGGTCAAGGGATGGAGTCTGAAGGGTATGCGGACCGATTGTCTAGGAAGCTATGACTAGCGAAAGGAAAGAGGCGGGTCAGCTGGAGTGTTGCGCAACCTGGAAGATGCGCGTTTGGAGATGCGCTCTGAAGTGCAACTTACGGAAAGAAACTCGATGTTGCTGGAAGCAGCGAGTCGATGGTATGCTTTGAGGATGATGGTAGGATGAGCGAAGATGTGATAACGTGTTGACTGGCTTAGTCAATGTACCCGCAAAGGTAGGGTGGGAGGGATTGGGATGAAAGTGGAAGATGAGCGATGTGATAGGAAGAAAGGGAAGTGGAAAAGCAGAGTGCGTGCGCCGCTCTTTCTGTTTCAATTTGAGCTGCTGCTGCGCCACTTCCGCACGCACCACACCAGCGCAACCCTCTAAGACAGGATACGCGACTGCGCTTAGCCCGCACACGCTCAACGGCTCTTCCGCTCTCTTTCTTGTCAATCTATCAATCTTTCTGAAGTCACGTTCTTAGTCATGAGCTCGCAGACATCGACATGCGTCTCGGTTCGAGTCGTTGCTACGTAGAGCCTCGCTATACTGTTGTTCTTGACTGGTCGAGATGTTGCTCGTGTGACTTGGGGTGCGCCATGTGCCCGTTGTTAGACCCTTGATCCCTTTTGTGCAGCAACAAAAACTTTGTCTTCCAGCTGCAGCCAGAGGAGGACCCTGAATGCTTCGTCGAGTGGCCATCAAAGTGCAGGAGGATACGATGATGACAGGGCCTCGTCGATGCAGCTC
Source organism: Kalmanozyma brasiliensis GHG001 (assembly GCF_000497045.1). Taxonomy (NCBI): domain Eukaryota; kingdom Fungi; phylum Basidiomycota; class Ustilaginomycetes; order Ustilaginales; genus Kalmanozyma; species Kalmanozyma brasiliensis. The sequence continues at coordinate 231,264 of NW_015961965.1, read as the reverse complement.
ATGCCAAAGAACCTCGACGAACTCCGAAAACTCTCACAGGCATGACAGGACGTTCACTCGACCTCTTTGCAGGTGTCCCTTGATGATTCGAAGCGGTCGTGAGGCGTTGATGGTACAAGTACAGATGGATGACGATTGTAGAGAGACAGCTGGAGCTTGAAGATCACGATCATGCGTGCGACACTTTCTTGGTGATACCCATACGGCGCTTCTTGCGAGCTAGCCTCTTTGCGCTCATCTTCTGCGCCATGACCTCCAGTCGGGCCTTCTCCTCGGCCATCTGCTTGCGCTCGCGAGTCACCGTCTTCTTTCTCTCAGCCTCGGACTCCTTCTCGGCCTTCATCTCTCGCTCGCGTTGCTTGATGGATTCTTGTTTCCTTCGCTGCTCCAGCTTCTTCTCCCATGGTGTCGTTTTAATCTTGCCGGCAGGTGTACTGTGTGGCAGTATCATGAAAGCGAGACACTGTCAGCAAGGGCCGACAAAGACGTGATCCTTGAGCCGTACAACGGGTCTGGCAACTTACACTGTGGTGGTACTGGTGGGCTTGGCAGGCAGCATGTCGCTGGAGGAGGACGCTTTGCTGGACATCTTGTAGCGATTCTGATGAGGTTTTGATACGATCTGCACGCTTGCAGTTGGGACAGGCAATGGTGGGGAACACGAAGCCGTTGAGACAAGATGCACCTTGGTGGGAAAGAGTGGAGAAATTTCCAAGATTCAGAAGAAAAGTTGAGGGCCCATTTTGTGAGCTCAATTTGGGCTCAGTCGCGGCCCTGCCAAGGAACTCATCACCATTCATCACCATATCCGCAATACGCAGCATCCTCCTATCCTGCTCGTCTCAGCATCTGTTGATAACATTTCGATCACTTATGATCTTCCGCATTTGAATCTGCTCCACTATGTGGCATCCCGCTACTGGAAGACCCATGGACGCATCAACTCCTCGAGCATCGTCTTCGTCATCGCCGTTACAGTGGTCAATGTCAGCGCACAGCGAGCACGTTGACAACACTAATCAGAATAGCAACGACGCCGACAGCCATCCTCATTTGCACCCGCCTAGCATCTCAAGCGCACCCGCTCGCGCAACTCACTCAATCGAAAAAGGTTCATCGTCGCTATCATTTCACGATCCCCTGCCACGCGAACTTCGCAAGCAGAGATTTATGGACCTCGATTCAGCAGTCGAAAGCTGCCGTGCCTCTGCGCAGAAAAGCGGCTTCGAGTTGTACAAATCATCCGGCCCCAAAGACAGGACTTACGCCTACATTGAGTGTCGCAGGAAGTGGAAATCCAAGAAGTACCGCGGCGACGAACCCATCGACGTAGCCACCTCATCGTTCACCAATTGCAAATACCAGGCCAAAGTCGTATTCAAACCCCACAAACGAGACGATCGGCCATACGTTCTCGAACAAAAGGAAGATCGCGCCTTCCACAATCACGCGCCTTTTACTACGGGACCCAGGCTCAGGAACAGCGATCGCTCTCACGGTATCGAACAGCCTGTTCCAAACAAGAGGGCGCGGATTGTCGACACTCCGGTCGATTTGAGTCCAGGCGTTGACCGTCCGCGCTTATCGATCACTGATCAGGCAGTTTTCAGCCACTCTCGTGCTCGTCCGTCCATCGAACCTGGGCTCAGAAGTAGCCATCCCTCTCGCGGCTCTGAGCAGCCCATTCCAGATAGGAGGGCGCCGAGCAGCAACGCTTCGGTCAATTTGAGTCCAGGCGACGGCCGCCTGCGCTCATTGTCTACTTCCCTCGCAGCTCCCGATCACTCTCGTGTGCCTCCGGCCGGCCCTTTGACAGTTTCGAGCGTCACAAACATGTCGATCAACACCGCCACAGCAGCCGTCGGGCTCATGGATCTTGCATCCCAGCCGAAGCAGTTATCTCAAGGCCATTTTGAGCCAAGCAGCAATCGACCTCAAAAGAGAACCCGATTCGACTGTGAGACGCCTCACTCGTCACCATCATTGCCTTCGTCACGCCCAGCAGCAGACGTCAGTCCCGACGAGCTACTCTTTCTTCTCAGGCGAGCGCGAGGTGCTACGAGAGCAACACTAGACGCAATCCTGCTAATGGACCGACAAGAAGCTGAGGAATCGCTTACGTGGATGGATGGCATGAAGACTGTACTTGTTCTCAGGATAGCGTCTTTGGACAAGGCAGGTTGATGTGTCGTGTTCCTTCGTACTAATGTTAGCCGTATCATACTTGAACCTTGCGCACAATCCGCCTCGCTTTTACACAGTGCTCGCCCGCCCAAGCTCCTTCTGCTCCGGCTGCTAGCTCGTTCGCAGCTCATCCAGATCCATCAATCAATCAGTCTCGTTCTGTGCATCAATCTCACGACATGCCGTAGAAGTGAGCACGAGCATGAATGGTCGTTGGAGGCACGGCCAAATTTACTGTGGATAATTTTGAGGCAGCACAGCGCTTTGAGAGGCTGTCAGCTTCCCTTTCTTCTCGCCTTGCTCGACGTCCGGCTTCCGACGCAGAACCAATTTTCTTGCCTCTACGGGCGGCTGAGTCGTAATTTTCCAGGCTGGAAACGGCGCAAGTGAACTGTGCTGTGCTGCAGCCTTCTTCATCTGTCCACCAGCTTGACGATTCGTTGACCATCATCGATCTGTCGCTACCACCACACGACTGCTCTTTCAGGTCAAACTACCTCATCAGCACCATCTATCGGCGGACGGAAAGACAGCAAAGGCGCGCTTGCATCCGACACTGCAACATCCCTGGAAACGAAGCTCAAGACCGTCTCAGCTCTAGGACTCCGCACAACTAGCGGCACCACGTCACAATGGGAAAGAAGAAGGGCGCCAAGAAGGGCGGCGGAGATGACTTCTGGGACGAGGCTGGCGAGTCCATCGACAACAACAATGCCGCCAACGACGAGGAAGACGAGGTTCCCGCTAAGAAAACCAAGAACCTCTTCGCTGCCATGTCGCTCGATGACGGCGCCGACGATCAGGACGAAGACGAAGAGGAAACGCCAGCAGCTCCCTCCAAGAAGGGCAAGAAGGACAAGAAGGCTAATGGCAAGGCCGCTGAGCCTGAGCCCGAGCCGACTCCTGCACCAGCACCAGCCGCCGAGGACGACGACGACAACTACGGCCTGATGGGCGCAATCAAGAATGCCAGCAGCAAGAAAGGAAAGAAGGACAAGAAGAAGAAGAAGAAGCAAGCCGACGACTTTGATTTCGACGAGTTCGGTGAGGACGTGAGCGGAAACGCAGCCGCCCCAGCTGAGGCTGACGCAGAGCAAGACCTCGCCAACAAGGCTCCTGTTCAAGGCACCATCGATGACATGCTCGACGACGAGTTCCCAGAGGACAAGATAAAGAAGAAGGGCGGCGCACAGAAGCAAGAGCAGCCAGCAGATGACGCGGACGCCGACGCCGACGATGCCGAGGACGACGGCGCACCCCGCATCCTCACAAAGAAGGAGAAGGAGAAACTCAAAAAGGAAAAGGAGAAGGCCAAGAAGAAGGCGCAGGCTGCTGCTAAGAAGGCCTCGCAGCCGGCTAAGCAGGATGCGGCAGGTGATGAAGATGACAAGGACGACGCTGCTGCTGCTGAAGAGGACGCTCCTGCCACCTCAGCTGCTTCCGATAAGAAGAAGAAGAAGAAGGGCAAGGGCGCCGAACCAGCCGCAGCAGCCACACCAGCGCCTTCGGCCGCCCCCAAGAAGATGAACCCGCAGCTTGCGGCCCTTCAGGCTCGTATCGCAGCGCAAAAGAAGGCGGACGAGGAGGCTGAGCAGGCCCGTCTCGAAGCCATCCGTGCCGAGGAGGAGCGCGAACGCCTCGAACAGGAGGAGGAGGAGCGCAAGGAAGCCCTCAAGAAAGCCAAGAAGGAGAAGGAGAAGGCCAAGAAGGAGCAGCTCAAGAAGGAGGGCAAGTTCTTGACCCCCAAGCAGAAAGCCGAGAAGGCCGCTGCCGAGGCAAGGATGCAGGCCATGCTCCAAGCCGGCCACGTCAAGATCGAGGGTCTGGAGAACCGTGAAGCTGGTGTCAAGCCTACGACCAAGAAGCGTGCTGTGGTCGACAACCGAAAGAAGAAGGGTCCGCAGAAGCGCGATGGTGGTCTCACCATTCCTGAGCCTGTCGCTGCCGATGCCGATGGCGGCAAGGACAAGGAGCAAGGCGAATCAGCCGACGCGGCTCTTGCTAAGGACGAGGCCTCTCCTGCTCAGAAGGAAGCTGAATCTGCCAAGGTCGACGAGCCCGCTGCCGGGGAGGACGAAGCCGTCAAGGAAAGCTGGGACGCGCAATCGGAAGACGAGGACGTCAAGGACAGTTGGGATGCCGAGTCGGACGACGACAAGCCCGCCACTCCGAAGGCCGCCGGAAAGGTGGACACCGCCGCTGCGGCCAAGACCAACGGCAAAGCTGCAGCCAAGGGCGAGGAAGATGAGGAGGACGACGAGGAGGACGACGAAGATGATGACGACGATGAGTCCGACTCCGACTCCGATGATTCAGAATCCGAGTCCGATTCGGACGACGGTCTCACGTCCGCCCAGCGTCAAGCCGCCGAGAAGAAGGCTGCTGCCGCTGAGCGAAGGAAGGAGCGCACCGAGCAGGCCATGGCCGCCCGAAGCCGTGACGACCTTCGATCGCCCATCTGCTGTATTCTCGGACACGTCGACACGGGCAAGACCAAGCTTCTCGACAAGATTCGTCAGACCAACGTCCAGGAGGGCGAGGCGGGTGGTATCACCCAGCAGATCGGTGCTACCTACTTCCCCACCGAGGTGCTTCAGACCAAGACTGCCGTCCTCGACAAGGACTCGCCGTTCGAGTACAAGGTGCCCGGTCTGCTCGTCATTGACACGCCAGGACACGAGTCTTTCACCAACCTGCGAACCCGTGGTTCTTCTCTCTGCAACATTGCCATCCTGGTTGTGGACATTATGCACGGACTCGAGCCGCAGACGCTCGAGTCGATCCGCCTGCTCCGAGACAAGAAGACGCCCTTCATCGTTGCTCTCAACAAGATCGACCGTCTTTATGGCTGGGAGGCCACACCGAACGGCGCGTTCCGTGACAGCCTGTCCAAGCAGCAGCGTGCCACGCAGAATGAGTTCGAGGAGCGAACCAACCAGGTCATCGTCCAGTTCGCCGAGCAGGGACTCAACGCCGTCCTCTACTACGACAACAAGAACATGGGTCGCAACGTCAGCTTGGTGCCCACCTCGGCTCACACCGGCGAAGGTATCCCGGACATGCTGCGCCTCATCATCGAGCTCACGCAGACGCGTATGAGCGAGCGGCTCATGTACCTCTCGGAGCTCGAGTGCACTGTGCTCGAGGTCAAGGTCATCGAGGGTCTGGGTACAACCATCGACGTCGTGCTCTCCAACGGTGTCATGCACGAGGGCGACCGCATCGTCGTCTGCGGTCTCAACGGTCCCATCGTGACCCAGGTGCGAGCGCTGCTCACACCGCAGCCGCTCAAGGAGATGCGAGTCAAAGGTGCCTACGTCCACCACAAGATGGTCAAGGCCGCGCTCGGTGTCAAGATCGCCGCTCCGGATCTCGAGAAGGCCATCGCTGGTTCTAGGCTGTTAGTCGTCGGTCCGGACGACGACGAGGACGATCTCAAGGACGAAGTGATGAGCGACCTCAGCTCGTTGATGAACTCGATCGACACTTCGGGTCGCGGAGTCTGCGTGCAGGCGTCGACGCTCGGATCGCTCGAGGCGTTGCTCGAGTTCCTCCGCGTCAGCAAGATCCCTGTCAACGGCATCAACATCGGCCCCGTCTTCAAGAAGGACGTGGTGCGATGTTCGACCATGCTCGAGAAGGCCAAGGAGCTGGCTGTCATTCTTGCGTTCGACGTTCCCGTCGATAAGGAAGCCGAGAAGCTCGCCGAAGAGTTGGGCATCAAGATCTTCACCGCCCGTATCATCTACCACTTGGAGAACGACTTTACCAAGTACCACAAGGAGATCATGGATGGCAAGAAGAAGGAGGCCTCGGGAACGGCGGTTTGGCCGTGTCGACTCAAGACCATTGCGTGTTTTGCCAAGCGCGATCCGATCATCCTGGGTTGCGACATTCTCGATGGAACGCTTCGGGTCGGAACACCTCTCTGCGTGGTGAAAACCGATCCCACCACACGCAAGAAAACCGTCGTCCATCTTGGGAAAGTCACGTCGCTCGAGATCAACCACAAGGAACGCGATGTGGTGCTCAAGAAGGACGTCGGCGGCGGTGTCGCCGTCAAGATCGAACACGCCGTGCACGAGTCGGCCAAGATGTTTGGTCGTCACTTTGAGGAGAACGACGTGATTGTGAGTCACATCAGCAGAGCCAGCATCGATGCGCTCAAGGCGCATTTCTGGGACGGCATCTCGACGGATGAGAAAAAGTTGATCAAGAAGCTCAAGGGCGAACTTGACATTCCGTGAGAAAAGCGAGGAAGCAAAAGCACTGTATATAACACACATATGTATCGCATCCCATGCTCAGTACATTGGATACTGCGTGATCGCATGGAACATGATCCCTGAGCGAGCGACCGATCTTGCGTCGGGGTCGTACTCTTCGCACTCATCGGTTCGGTCAACACACACATCGTCCCACACTTGAAAGATAAGAGTCATAGGGAAATCATAATTCAATATATCGGAGCAGAACAGTAACTAAAAGCTAACGAGCTTAGAACTTGGCACGGGCGATGTTGCTCTTCTTGACCTCGAAGCGGTCGAGGTTCATGACCTTGTTCCAGGCGGCGACGAAGTCCTTGGCGAACTTGTCGGCGTTGTCGGCCTGGGCGTAGACCTCGGCGTACGAACGGAGTTCGGCCTGGTGACCAAAGATGAGGTCGTAGCGGCTGGCGTCCCACTTCTTCTGGCCAGACTTGCGGTCGACACCGTCGAACTTCTCGGAGCGACCATTGTCGGCGACCTTCCACTCGGTGGACATGTCGAGCAGGTTGACGAAGTAGTCGTTCGAAAGCTTGCCCTTGTTGTGGGTCAGAACACCGGACGAGGAGTTGTCGTAGTTGAGACCCAGGACTCGCAGACCACCGACAAGGACGGTGAGCTCAGGAGGCGTGAGCGTGAGCAGGTTGGCCTTGTCGACCATGTACTGCTCGGCACGGACACGCTCGGTCGAGCCGCCGTAGCTGCGGAAACCGTCAGCCTGGGGCTCGAGCCAGTCGAAGGTGTCGGCCTCGGTCCACTCCTGCGAGGCGTCGGTGCGGCCAGGGGTGAAGGGAACGGGAAGACCCGAGGCCTTCTCAAGAGCAGCGTTACCAGCGAGAACGATCAAGTCGGCAATCGAGATCTTCTTGCCACCCTGGCTGGACGAGTTGAACTTCTGCTGAACACCCTCGAGCGCCTTGAGCACCTCGGCGAGCTGAGCAGGGTTGTTGACCTCCCAGTCCTTCATGGGCGCGAGACGGATGCGGGCGCCGTTGGCACCACCGCGCTTGTCCGAGTCACGGTAGCTGGCAGCCGAGGCCCAAGCAGTGGCGAGGAACTTGGTGGGCTCAACGCCGGTGGCGAGGATAGCCTGCTTCAGGCCAGCGAGGTCACGGTCGTCGACGAGGGCGTGGTCGACCTCGGGAACGGGGTCCTCCCAGATGAGAGTCTCCTTGGGGACCTCGGGACCGAGCCAGCGAGCACGAGGACCCATGTCACGGTGGAGCAGCTTGAACCAAGCGCGAGCAAAGGCATCAGCGAACTCGTCGTGGTTCTCGAGGAAGTGGCGCGAGATCTTCTCGTACTCGGGGTCGTATCGGAGCGAAAGATCGGTGGTGAGCATGGTGGGGCGACGGTTTTTGGACTTGTCGTCGGGGTTGGCGGGGTCGGGGATGATGGCGTCGGCGTTCTTGGCGACGAACTGGTTGGCACCAGCAGGCGACTTGTCGTGCTCCCACTCGAACTCGAAAAGGTACTTGAGGTAGAGGTTGGTCCACTCGGTAGGCTTGCTGGTCCAGACGACCTCAGTACCCGAAGTGGTGGCGTCAGCGAGCTTGCCCGACTTGTGCTTGTTGGCCCAACCGAAGCCCTGGGCCTCGATGGGAGCACCGTTGGGCTCGGGGCCGACGAGCTCGGGGTCACCGGCACCGTGGGTCTTACCGAAGGTGTGGCCACCAGCGATGAGAGCAACAGTCTCATAGTCGTTCATGGCCATGCGGCCGAAGGTGGTGCGGATGTCGTGAGCAGCGGCAACCGGGTCAGGCTCCGAGTTGGGGCCCTCGGGGTTGACGTAGATGAGACCCATGTTAGAGGCAGCAAGAGCGCCCTCGAGCTTGCGTGTCTTGAGGTCGTTGATGGTGCCCTTGGGGTTCTCCTCCTGGTAACGGACATCGTTGCCGAGCCAAGTGGTCTCGCCACCCCAGTAGGTGGACTGGTCCGCCTCCCAGGTGTCGGCACGACCACCGGCGAAACCGAAGGTCTTGAAGCCCATCGACTCGAGGGCGACGTTACCGGTGAGGAGGAGCAAGTCGGCCCACGAGATCTTGTTGCCGTACTTCTGCTTGATGGGCCACAAGAGACGACGAGCCTTGTCGAGGTTTCCGTTGTCTGGCCACGAGTTGAGGGGAGCGAATCGCTGCTGTCCCTCACCGCCACCACCACGACCGTCCTGAACACGGTAAGTACCGGCGGCGTGCCACGACATGCGGATGAAGAAACCGCCGTAGTGGCCGTAATCCGCGGGCCACCAGTCCTGGGAGTCGGTCATGAGCTTGGTGAGGTCCTTCTTGAGGGCATCGTAGTCGAGGCTCTTGAAGGCTTCGGCGTAGTCGAACTCGGCGTGGAAGGGATCCGACTTGGCCTGGTGCTGGCGAAGGATGTTGAGACGGAGCTCATTGGGCCACCAATCGCTGCTCTTGGTGCCGTAACCGGCGACGGGCTGACGCTTGCGGTCGACGTTGGTGTTGTGGGCGACGGGGCACTCTCCCATTTTGGCGTTGTCAGATGGGGGAAGCGAAATGTGGATCGAAGATGTGTGACTGATGACAGGCGTAAGCGACAGAAGGAAGTGCGCTACGCGAGATGATGTGTGTGTTTGTGGATGACGAGGAAGGTGTGGCGTCAAAGATGACTGATGTGTGCTTGCGACAAGAGGATTGGGTGCAAGCGACGCAGTGGTATATATTTGAACAGCAGGCCGGCAGCCGGCAAGAGCGGTGTGCGGGGAAGGTGGCGGTAGAGCACAGGCTGCAAGACTACGAAGGCGTGCGGCTTAGCAAAGAGAGGGCGGCGATACGCTGGAATATCGAAGTGGCGGACTGGCTGTACCTTGGCTTGATGCCCGGCTGAGTTCGGTTGGAGAGTGGTCGGTGCGCGCGCGTAAGCTCCAAGTCGATTGCCGTCAGTTGCCGTCACATCGCAGTCTCGAGTCTCAGCCTCTGCATTTGCGCGTGCTTTCACACAAAATCGAACTTCCTCGTGCTTCCACGGCGGCTTCCCTCGCCTAACTCAAATCAACTCAGGGCTGTAATCTCAAATTTTAGAATTTTACTCGGCGACTGAGGTGAAGGTCTGCGTGGAATGTACAGAAGACACTTACTCATTGACGCTTAATATCCGCTATGTCCGACTCGGCTAGTATCGAATTCTATCCCGGCTAGCTCAGTCGGTAGAGCGTCAGACTCTTACTCAAGGGTTTCCGAGCCAGTTCTCGGGTCATCTGAATGTCGTGGGTTCGAGCCCCACGTTGGGAGATATTTTTATTGGTTCGCCCCATTTTGCACCGTTTTGTTTTGCTCCTCAGCAGAGACGTACTTACGGCGTCTTGTTCGACCTTCGTCCTCGCTCGAGAGTATCAATGCGATCCTTTGGCACCTGCTTTCAATGACATGGGAAGATTATGAATGCGTAGGCAGGCTCAAGCTGCGTACCCGCCAACACGCCGACGCCTTGGGGCAGCATTTCATCAGAAATTGTGTTGGTGGTGGCTCATGACTCAACTTAGCGGTCGTAGCATGGAGACGGTTGCTCTCGAACCAAATGTCACCTCAACTGCAACTTCTCGTCGCAACGCCGTGGTGGGTTGCTGCCATCACCTCGAACTTCCTGACAATGAAAGAGGGACATCACGTTGTCGCTACACATTCAATTTCCCACTGCCCACCGCATTTGCTCCAGCGTGATCCTTCGTCTTGTAATTTGAGCTCAACGCCCACCTTGGCCGCTCTCGCTGGCACTTCAGACAGTGAGAAGACGATCAGGCTGTGTGCCTTGCAACTCGATACTGGTACCACTCCGCGACCCACACCACAGTTGGTTTCCTCACAGTCACCCAGACTTCAATGAGCAGAACGTCAGCCCGAGCAGAAGTATAAGAAGTCGCCCTCCCTGTGCGAGTCGAAGGGTTCTGAGCAACAAATTTTCGAGCCCCCTTCGTCACTACACGTCGTTGTTACACGCCATGAAGCTCAACGCCTTTTTCGTCGCGCTCGCCATCGCAAGCAGTGTGTCCATCCATGCTGCGCCTTTGATCGAGCCTCGAGGCTTCAAAGATGCCTGGAAGGCGGTCAAGTCGGCCAGCGGCAAGATGCTCGGCAAGGACAGTGCCTACGAGCAGAGGATGAGCGAGCCGTTCTACTCGCCTGACTATGTTCCTCAGCCTGGCTACGAGCAATATGGCAATCACGCTCAGACTCCCGAAGGGTTCATGAATAAGAAGTTGCAGGAGAAGAAGGCAAGCAAGAACAAGGGTTCTGTTGAAGGCAGTTCTTCCACGGCCTATGAAGCGCCTCCATCCCATAGCTACGAAGCGTCGCCCGAACACGCTCCTTCGCGCGAATCCAGCCCGGAGCCGATGAGCCCTCCTCGGGCCCAGCAGAGCACACCTGGTGGTGCGATGGTGCCGTATGTTCCGCCTCCTGCCCCCGCTCCCGAGCGACCCTACCATCCCTTCGAGTACACCGGACCCAACCATCCGTACGCTCCTGCTCCGGCTGAGTACAGTCACTACGGTCAGCCATACCACCCGCCGCCCGGGTACGCCCCTCAGTACGGTCATTCTCCGAGCTATCCTTCCTACGATCTGACACCGGGCTACACCTATCGCCCCGGGCATGCCCATCCGGACATGGCCTATTCGCAATATGGCAACAACTATCGTAAGTCATGAAGGTGTGGGTTTTGCTTTTGTCAACGTGGGCTTAGGGCTGATCTTGTCCCCCTTTCCCATTTCTTTCAGACTACATGCACGGCGCCCCGGGCGAGCATGTCCCACCTCCTGACCAGACCTACCACGGCTACCCTGGAGGTGGCTGGTAGTGGCCCAGCTAGTGTGGGTCGCTATCCATCGTGCGAACGGTCTCGTCCGAGTCCGCGCCAAGTCAATCTATCCTTCTCGTCCCGTCCGCAGTGTTCCGACCGTCCCGCACATTCATTTCGCATCTCAGTCGTTTTCAGCTGCATGGTGGTGAGTCGTTGTGTTGTGAGACAGCCCGGATTGAAGGTTGGTGGCAGATCCTGCGGCGACTTTACGGTGAGCTTCACCGGCAACCTTCTTCTGCTACGAGATGAAAGCCAAGCACCGAGCAGGTGCCGTCAGAAGGCGAACCTCGTCTTCGCGTGGCGATTGTTGTCTCTGCATGGCAACAGCCGAGCGTGCGTGAGTGACGATTCATCAAGCGACGAGTCTGTCGGCGACCTTGACCTGCGGGGACTTTGCAACAAGTTCATCTACAGTATAAGAAGACCCCCCACAAGCGTGGTCTCTCTCCTTGCCTCCATCTCAGAAACCCTCGAAAGATCCTCGGACAACTTCCAAGAATCAGATTCAACCCCTGCCAATCCTCCAAGATGCGCTCTCTCATCGTCCTTGTCCTCGCCTTTTTCGCAGCAACTGCTCTTTCGGCTCCCATGGCCGGGGAGATGGAGAAAGTCGCCACCTCAGGAGCCGAAGCGATCAGCGAGGAGCTGTCGCATCTCGATCTCGGTCATGCTCGTCCCCCTACACCTCCTGCGCCCAATGCTCTGAGCGGTCAAACATCTCGCATGAACTTCGCTCGTCCTCCGCCTCTTCACGTGCCTCCTCCCTCAGCCGAAGGTCCGCTTGTGGCCGACCTGGGTTCCGCCTCCTCCGGCTCCGGTCGTCGTCCCTTTGCCTCTCCCGATCAAGTCATCCCCGTCAACGATGGAGGAGCCAAGGACCGCCTCCGCAACGTCGTCGGCAAGATCGTCAAGCCCGCCAGGTCGGGCAACCGGAGGCTCGACAGGCAGCCTTCGATGAATGAGAATCAGTGGAAGGCGCTCTTCGCCGAACACGATTTTGATCCTGCCAAGTGGGTGAACGAGGACAAGAGCCGGTTTGCTGGGGATCGCGCCAAGCAGGCCATGTTCCGTTTTTGATCGCGTGGGGGATCAGCTTGGGTCCGCGGTCAATGCTGATGAGCTTGATCACTGCGCCCCGAGCTAGACCCGGGGTTCAACCATGAGCAAGTCGACCCACATCATCTCGTCCCCACGCTGCAACTCAACACAATCCCCATGCCAATTCAGATACCGGCCCCATCGCTCTCGCTCTTCGTTATGCTTTCGCATCAACCCAATGCACCTACCGCAAGCAAAGCTTTCTCTTTTAGCCTCCGTTGTTCCCCGGCTCTTCTTGGCAAATCCAAAAGTTCTTTCCCACTTGACAACAGCCGCCCGTGTCGCTTGTGCCAATTTGCACTGTTGTTTGGTTGCAACACGACGAGGCCACAGCTCTTGCGCTATATGGCGTGGAAAACAGTCGATCGTCGCACCCATCTCATGAGATCGCCGCGCAAAGCAACACATCTCACAACCCACGCACAAGACTCTGACACAAAGAACCCAAGGCGAGAGGAAACAAAGACTGATAATTGAAAAACAGAACCAATCTCTTCTTTTTGTGTGATGGTAACGGCAGGATGAGAGTGTGTGGGGACGACCTCTTCTGGAGGAACGCCAAAAAGTACAGATGAAAGAGCAGAACAGACTGTGCCGTTTCCATGCAGACTCTTGCTCGATGGTGATGAAGAAGAAACACGAGACCGAATGCAGAACAAGGGAGCGCGATTAAGCGTCCTTGGTCTTGATGGTACCGCGGATGAGACCGGTACGACGGGCGGCGATGAGACCGACCTTCTGACCGGCGGGGGCGAAGCGCGAGCGCGTCGAGGGCTTGCCGATGTGCTGGTGGTTACCACCACCGTGGGGGTGGTCGACGGGGTTCATAGCCACACCACGAGTGCGGGGCCACGAGTTGCGCTTGACCTTGAACTTGTGGTGGGCACGACCGGCCTTGAGCAACGGCTTGTCGATACGACCACCACCGGCAACAATGCCGATCGTGGCACGCGAGGTCGAGGGGACGGTCTTCTTGGCACCGGAGGGCAGACGGATGCGCGAGGTCTTGCCGTTCGCGTCGTGACCGATGATGGTGGCGTAGTTGCCCGAAGTGCGGGCGAGCGAACCACGGTCACCCGACTTCTCCTCGACGTTGCAGACGATGGTTCCTTCGGGGAGCGAAGAGAGGGGGAGAACGTTGGCAACGTTCAGAGCAGCCTTCTTACCGCAGTAGACGAACTGGCCGGTGGAGAGACCCTCGGTAGCAACAAAGGTCTCGACACGGGTGCGGTACTTGTAAGGGTCACGGAAAGCGATCTTGGCAAGGGGAGCACCACTATTGAATAGAAGGAAGAGAGATATTAGTCAGTTTCGATGTTGTTGAACTGGAAAAGATCGCAGCTTGGCTGAGCGAGAACAGAACAGCATCATGAGCATGAGGTCGAGCGACGGCGTGCTAGCAGCCGTCGTGATCTGCGGACTGAGTTGACAAGCGATCACAGCAACAGTAGAGGCCGTAGAAGTCGATGAACTGGCGACTGTGTTGCAACAGTTGCCGGGCGCCGGACTGCTTTCGAAGGGGAAGAGGAGCGCGTTGGCTCGATGCCGAGTGCCGCTGGCGGTTGCTGAGGCAAGGACTTGGTATCTGTTCTTCTGAAGCGTGAATACCAATCAAAAGCCTGCGCATGCATGGCCGAGTCCCTGATCGAACATGTGCGCTTCTGATCGAGTATTCCAGGCTGATGGGCTAGACGGCACCGCAGCGTACAACTCTGCGAGCTATCCGATCTGTACCTGCCCCGTCGTCCCCATCCCTCCCCAAGCCAACTACGCATTGCTATCAAGTCGGTCCTTTCAACTGCCTTGTTGATGTGTCGCGATGAACAGCACGACGATTGCCAACTCTTAACCGATCTCCTCCCTTTGACCCTGCTGGTCCTGGCAACTGAGTCTGTCTGCAAGTATGCTGTCTGGTCGAAGAAAGTCTGCTGCAGGGTTGTCGAATGCTGGCGGATGCTGCTTCGTTGTGCTAACTGCTGATGCTGATGTCGATGCCGTCTGATGCTGTTCTGTATGCCTGCCTTTGTCGTCGAAATACTCACCGACCGGCATCGTGGATGATCTCCTTGACAACACCTCGGATGTAACCGTTGCGCTCGGCGTAGTCGTACACGCGGAGCTTGGCGGGGGCCTTGTTGTGCTTGGTGTGAGCGGTGAAGATACCACCGCTCTTTCGCTGAGCTCGAATGACACGACCCATTGTTGCTGATTGATGGGGGGTTGACTTGGTGGTGAGGAGAACGATGACAAGCAATGGCGGCCGATGGTGCTCAACTCGAACTGGCCCGCTCCGCTGTATGTGGAATTGGCTGGGCTGGCTGCTCTGGCACGGATTCGCACCTTCTGGGCTGCGAATTGGCTCGGTCTGGAGTGGCTGGGTGAGAGGAAATTCGAAGTGTCGCGCTGTGCTGCCTCGCAAGGATGGACGATGATTTTGTGAGGCAGCACAGCGCGATCTGACCAATCTCTGGCCTAAAACTGAAATTTCTGCGACTGAAACTGATCAACACGTGACTAGGAGTCAAGCTTCGGCCGAGCTCGTAAAAGGCCCATCTCCCGAGAGGACCTTCGATCTCACAACTGCGAAATATTAGCCCGATCCTCCACTTTCTAGATGAGCACAAAGTGACAGGGCCGAAGCGATGAATCACCCTCGCACAGCGCTCAGTGCGACTCAGCATCGCACGTCGCACGGCTCATCCATCGACCACGCGCACTGCCGGGTTCACACGTCGTCGTCGGTGATCATCACCATGCCCTGCACCTCCTCAACATCTTGATCTCGTCATTGGCGCTACCCTGGGCAGCTTCTTCGAGCACCCACGAAGAAGCGCAATCGCGAGAAGCCTCTGCGCTCGCACCCCAATCGTAAGTCTACCCTGCTCGACTCCACCCAGCAACGACAGCCATCGACGCCAACCCTCTCGCAACAGCATGCACGCTTGTCATCAAAGTGATGACTAAAATTTCACATTCACAAGCTCAACAGTCCAAGGATCATTGTATCCGGTGCCGAGTTAATTCTTCTTCTTCTGCAATTCTGATCTTGCGCCCTTGACGCAACGACGGGACGTGCATGCTATCGAGAGGACACGTTGGGATGCTGTCATCGCTCTGCGCTCGATTCGAAGCGAACTGTGGCTGATCATCTTCTGCTCATCCTGCTTCTTATGCACTCCTGGTAGGTCGCTCCTTGCTACGAATATACCCTCGATCTAGCTCTATACCCCTGGATTTCGTCTCTGTTCTCGTTCTGGCTCGCAACATCGCATCGTCTTCGCATCACTCAGTCCGTCTGAAACTCTCGCCTCGTTCTTACTCGAGTGAAGGCTACACGCACCGCACTTTCGCTCTCATGTCCGGCAACCCACCATCGGCCAACGCCGCGGCTAGCGGCAGCAACAGCCCCCGTCGTCCGCTCTCATCCTTCCAACCTGCCTCTGCGCTTCCACGCAACATGAATTCCACCACCACCAACCCCTCCACCGGCGCAGGCTCGGTCGTCCAGCCTCGCCCGCGCCCACTCATCCGCGGTGCCGCCGGCACAGGCAACACGATCCTCGTCAACAACTGCCAACGGGGCAATCCGCTCCTCCAACACATCCGCAACATCGGCTGGGAGTACGCCGACATTGTCCCTGACTATCAAGTGGGTCTCTCCTCCTGCATCCTCTTCCTCTCGATCCGATATCACCGATTGCATCCGGAGTATGTGCATACGCGCATCCAAAAGCTGGGCAATATGTTTACCCTCAGGATCTTGTTGGTGCTGTGCGATGTGAACGACCATCAAGCAGCGATAAAGGAGCTCACCAAAACGGGCATCATCAACAATCTCACCCTCATCATCGCCTGGACTGCCGAAGAAGCAGGCAAGTACGTCGAGACGTACAAGAGCTTCGAACACAAACCCCCGGACTTGATCAAGGAGAGGGTGGGAGAGGATTATCTGAGTCAGGTGACGAACGTTTTGACGCAGGTGAGAGGCGTGAATCGCACGGATGTGGTGACGTTGTTGACGCGGTTTGGCAGTTTGAAGGGTGTTGTAGGGGGTGGAGTGGAGGAGGTTGGGATGTGTCCCGGGTTTGGGGAGGTCAAGGCGAAGCGGTTGAGGGAGGTTTTTACGCAGCCGTTTCGAGTGGGTGAGGGGAGGACGTATAAGCAGCGCAAGATGGGGAGCAATCAGCCGAACAACTCCGCTATCACCGAGAATGCTGCACGTGGGGGGCTGCCGGAGGACATCCTCACCACGACGACGACGACGACGAGGACGAGGACGCCGCAGGCTCGAACGGCAGAATCCGGTTCGACCGCGGAAAGCGGAGCACCAGCCCAACCAGCACGTGCACTCGACGCCCTCGAACAGGACTTCGACAACCTCTCCGAACAAGAGCAGCTCCGACTCGCCATGCAGCTCTCCGTGAATGCGGACGAGCCTCCTTCCCCCTGATACCCCTTGTTCCGACCTTGTACACTAGCATCGCACTCATAGCAATTCGCATCATGAAGTGGATGAAGCCGCGTTGATTCAACAGCTCGCATGTCAGTGCCGCACTGGAGACTCGTTCTGTGCAGCGAATCTCGTACTCACGATCGAGATGTATGCACACGCCCACACGCAGAGCAAATCGGGGTTCCCTCTTCCCACGACTAGCGCGGGAACAACAAATTGTCATTTCAGGTCCAATCCAGCATCGAGCCGAGACCGAGCAAAGGTGGAAGGAAGAGCAACGAAGGAGAACAAGGGAGCGAGCGATGGCCCAACGCAAAGCGGTGCTGTCCGACAAAGTGGTCGCCTGTACCACTGCGGTCCACACCGACAAGGGGGCCGCAAACGCAATGGAGACGGCAGCTCAGCACATGGCGAGGTTCTTGTAGGTGCCCATGCTGTACGTGTTTGCCTTGCCGAGGAACCAGCCGTTGAGCATCTGGTAGAGGTAGTCGAGGTTGTTCTGGGCGAAGCAATGACCCTGCCATCGGGCGGCGGTGGCTGATTGAACGGTGAGACCGATCTGCCAGCCGTTGTACTGGCCGATCGCCTGGAGCACGCTACCTCCAGACTGGTCCAGGACGGTCTTGAAGTACTTTGCGCCCGTGTCGACGTTGAACCAGGGGTCTTTGCAGTTACCGTTGGGCGCACCGCCGCACTTGTCCGGGGTGATCTGCATGAGACCCTGCTCGCCGTTGCCGCCCGTTGCGCCGGGGTTGCAGGTGGACTCCTGCATGGCAAACGACATGAGGACGGTGGCGGGGATGTTGTGCGCCTTCTCGGCGGCTTGGAAGGCCCAGAGGACGTCCTTGCAGGGCGCAAAGACGGGCGAATCGGCGGCTTGGGTGGACGAGATGATCTTGAGCTGGTCGAGCTGCAGCTTGGGAGGGTTCCAGCCGCCCGAGGTTACGCCGCAGTTGAGCCAGCTCTGGGAGCCGTTGGGTTGATCGTTGTTGGCACCGCTGGCACCACAGTTGCCGGCGACCACACCGAAGAGACCAGCGCCAGATGCCGCGGAGGATGACGAGGAAGATGACGAGGAGGTGGAGGCGGCCTTGGCATTCGAACCTGCGCTGGAGTCGGTCTTGCCAGAAGACGACGACTGCGAGTCGTTGCTGTTCGAGTTGGAGTTGGAGTTGGAGCTCGAGTTGGAATCCGACTTGGACTCAGACTGTGACTTTGACTCGGACTGCGACTGCGACTTTGCTTCCGACTGCGACTGGGCCTGAGCCTGAGCCTGCGTGGTGGTGTGCTTCTGGTTGTTCTGCTGCGAGGAAGCGTCGGTCTTGGCTGCGACGCCGTTGGCAGCGTTTGTGGTCCTGGCCTTGCAAGAACGCTTGGACCCCCTGGAGTGGCGCTTGACGATGCGAGGCTTGGCAGCGGGGTTGCGACGGTTGAGGATGGCGTCGCGTCGCTGCATAGAGAGAGGGTGCTTGGACATGGCGGGGAGGTTGAGACCTTCGACGCTGGGGTCAGCGGAGGCGCTGGTCGCGACGAGGGCGAGAGTGGCGGCGAGAAGCGAGAGGAACTTCATGATGTATGGGATGCGATGCGTTGCGGAGCGAGAGATTCTATCAAAGAAAACGTGCGATGCAAATGAAAGGGAAAGGGTAACAACGAAAGGCGTCTAGAGTGAGAGAGAGAGACGAGAGATCAAGTGTTGGTGGTAGGAAGGTGGGAATGAAGGAACCTCTATATGGACCAGCCAAAGAAGGTTGCGTGTTACGGGGAAGAGAGATGAGAGATGATGGAAGGAGAAGGGAAGAGGGAAGGAACGGGCCTAAAGAAGGGATCAAAGCATCGTCGAGGAGGTCCTTCAAACCAAAAAGGTGGGGAGGGCAGCGCTGAGCAGGACCTGCCTGCGCTTGTCAGCAGAGCCCATTCAGGTGTGTCTCAGGCTTTCCGAGACCAACACTGCACTCTGCTGCTCCTTGCTTGTGCATTTGTGACAACCCACCTATCATAGCCGAGTCAACAGCGAAGCGCCTCTTTGTTCTCTCAAGTCAGACGCAAAGCTGGGACATGCCTCGGAACGCGATTCGAATGTCAGCTGCACGGCTGCATGTGCTTGTCAAGAATTGCTGCTGCGCTGTGACTTTAGAGAAGGCGAATCTGCACCAATTCAAATCCGACTTCGGCGTTGCTGTCAAAATTTAGGAGTCTCTCGCTTCCAGACTGCTCACATGCCCAAACAACTCCAAATTTCCCAGCCCGAGCGTGTTGCAGTCCAGCCCTTTTGTCCGAACCCTTTGAGCAGAGCCAAGAAAGGTGACAGCTCGAGAGGGTTCCCTTTGTCGACCATGCACTGCAGTGATCGCATTGAGCTTGGGTCGACAAGGTTGGTGTGTGTGCGTGCAGCAAGCAACAAAGCAACGGCAGATGGTTGCCCGCTTGCGCCCCAAGCGTGCATCAAAGCGAGACTTTCTGCATCACTTTTCGCGTCCAATGTGCTGTGCTGACAATGCCAATGCGAGAGGGTCAAAGCATTCTCTCGGCTTCTTGGCTTGAGCTGAACCGCTTTCGGTCTCGCACCGTCGCTGCCAGCGATCGCTTTCAGGGACAGACTGGGCGTAGGAAAGGCGAGGCGATGCTTCCATTCGAGAGAGTTAGCCGAGCGTGATCTGCTTCCAAAGGTACAGATTTCGATTTCCGCTCGCTCGGATGCGTTGGCAGCGCGCCTCGCTTTTTCGGTGCGCTGTCACTTTTCACTCTCCGCTCCGGTGCTCGATTTGGCTGACACCTCTCGCGCCCTTCTCCTCCTCCCTCGGTTTCTTCGAATTCTCTCATCGGGTTCGTCGTCGTCAGCCCCGATCTGGCTCTTCTCAAATCGTTTGACGATCATGACCTTGACCAGTCTCCTCACTTCATAGATCGCGGGCCGTCAAGCGTTTCCTGAGTACAGTCATGAGGTGGGACGTCTAGACAGTCTGGGCTGCCCATGAAACCCGTCTGACTCTGCACTTTCACCACACAGTGCGACTCAACCGCTCTTCTGGACAGCCTGAACTTGGAGAGAGAAAGGGGTTTGAATTGTAACGAAGCTTGAGCGATCAGCTCAAGTAGAGGGAGCGATTTGATAAAAGGGGAAGACAGAGTGGAACGGGACATTTGGGTTGGTGACGAGGCCACGTTGACCGGAACAGGCAGTCCTGTCGGATCGTCAGCGTCTTGCAGTCGGTCAGGCTACGGCGATCGCTTCATTCGTCGTCGTCGTACGAGATGAGACGGTAGCTGAGTGGACGTTTGACTGCCAAGACGCGGCCGGGCTTCTCGGAGCCGTCGTCACAGTCGGTGAAGTTGCCCTCGTACACCATCGTAGGAGCCCTAGCGGCCACATGACCCTTGAAGTCTTGGGCCACAGTCAGGTTTTTGACAATCTCGTTGACGGGTAGGGCGTCTTCCAACCCGGAAGCCAGTGCCTTCGGCGAGAAGCCTGCCACCCTGGCGCCAGCTTCGTCTGGCTGCAGGACGGTCGCAATCTTGATACCCTGAGTGATGTTGACAGTGCAGGCGACTTCACTACCGCGGCAGTCGACCGTGTCGCTGGCAACCGTCTCGGCGGTCTGCGATACGTGGAAGTGGTCCCAAGCAAACCCCTTGCAGATTGTCGGACGCTTGTTGCCCGAGCGCAAGGCATCAGTCGAAGAGCCTGACATGTTGGTCGAATCGTACATCATAGGAAGCGAAGTGTGGCCGGAAGGACTGCCAGCCACGGTCTGCAGGCGACCGTCGCCCTGGGTAGGATGAGTGATGTTGACCCACGAGCCGTCACCCAGCTGCTGCAGCTGACCGGTGTAGCGGCGTCCAGCTTCGAAGGGCGCGGCGGCAATCACCATGGTGAGGCAAAGGAAGATGGCCAGGTACGCGAAGAACATGCTGCCCTTGCCCTTGATCGGATGCTTCGACCACGCCGAATTGGGCTGGCTGTCGATGTCGACGGTAGCACCGTTGACGTTGAGATGACACGTGTCGTTCTGGATGGTCGTTCCCACCAGCCTCGATTCGATGCACATGACCCACTCGAAATCTTTTCCAGGACCGCCGTCGGCGACGATCTGCTCGACATTAGTCGTGGGATCGAAAGGCGTGGAATAGACGTCCTGGAAGCAGGTCTCGGCGGCGTCGTTGCAGTTGAAGGGCTGAGCATTGTCGCAGCGCACCACACAGTTCATCTTGCTGGCGGGTGACGGCTTGTCTTTAGAGAAATGGACGTGAGTGGTTGGGAGTGTGGATCGATGGATGTAAAGGAACAGACGAGGTCAATTGGAGGTCCTTTTTATCCCTTTCGAGACCAGCCGCAGTTGGGACATGCGTTCGGGCAATCATCAAGGCATTGTGCTGTCCAGAGCGCTGAAGCTGTGCTGTGCATGCTTTCAATTAGCCGGCTGATACAACATCCGGTCCAGGGCTGAGCGCAGAAGAAGGCAACTTTGGACGGCGAACTTCCCACCTTTCCGCTCTGTTCAGTGCTGCGCAAGGCTGTGCCAAAGTCGTTGTTCGGACAATCTTCCAGCTATTCGGGTGCTGCGCACGGCTTTGTCAAGGGTGGGCGTGGGGACGTGCAGGCTCGGCTCGGGTCATTCATGGCGACGTCGACGCGCGCAGATGAAATACAGTATCCTTTCTGCGTTAAAACAAACTTGACGCCGACTCGTCGCTGCTCTTGTGTTGCGAGGGTCGAGGATCAAGGCCGACCGAGTCGGCGCGCCCACAGGCTCCCTTGGCATCCTCGTCTCTCTCCTATCGGTCAGCAGCACCGAGAATGACTTTTCTCGCAATCCAAGCAGTTGCACTCCTTCAAGGCTGTTCTCGACGTCGCCTTCCTTCAATCGCCCCGCAGAGCATGTGGGGGAAAGAAAAGGAGATGAAATTGAATTGAACATGAAGGGCAGCGAATCGTTGAAGCGTGGATTGAGGAAGATGAAGAGAATGGAGCCCAGATGAGTCGAGATGAAGCGTGAGGGTCTTGCATTGTAGGTATTGCGAGTGCATCAAGCGTTGGTATTGACAACGCGGTAGTTCACCTGGTTCCTGATGGCGAAGACGCGACCAGGCTTGTCGATGCGGTCGTCGCACTCAGTGAATCTGCCCACGAAGACGGTTGCGGGGGCATAGGCGGCGACATAGCCCATGTATCCTGCGCCGATGGAGAAGGTCGGCGTCGCCCCGGTCTTGACCTCGTCGCGGTACGACGGACCCAGACCACGGACCGAGAAGTCAGATACCTTGGCGCTGGCGTCAGACGTCTGCCAGATGCTCTTGAGCGTCACATTGGTCTGATCGACCTGGGTGGTGGCGGGAGAGAAGCAATTACGGCAGTCGATGGTCGGGCCGACTCGTTCGGTGCCGGACTGCGTCTCGTTTCGGTAATCCCAAACAAAGCTCTTGCATCCTACCTGGCCACGCTTGCGCAAGGACGAGTAATCAACGCGAAGGTCTGACGTGTTGGCCGATTCGTTCACCGTGGAGCGGACCATGTTACCAGAAACACCGTGACCCGTCGTCCGCAGCTGGCCCCCCGCTTCGATGTGGTCCATGATCTTGTCACACCAGCCGCTGCCGAGCCTCTGCAGCTGATCCGAAGGCTGGCCGTCCGCAATGAAGGGTCGGGCGGCGACCATCACGGTGAAGCAAAGAAAGACGGCCAGGTACGTGAAGAGCACGGTGCTCTTGCTTTTGAAAGAGTTCTTTGGCCAGGCCGCGTTGGTATTGAGGACACTGTTGTTGCTCAAGCTGTTGAAAGTAAGCTGACAGCCGCGGTCGCTCGTGAAGCCAGGCTCGTAATGAACGACTTGACCGAGGCCATTGACGCACTCTTCGAACTTGAGGTTGTCTTCGACGTTGCCCACGTAGAAGACCTGAGGACCGTAGGTTGTGTTGACAGGAGGCGAGGCAACGAAACCCTTGTAGCAGGTCTCGGCGAGCTTGGTGCAGTTCGTGTAATGACCCATGCCGCCGAAGGGAGAACAGCGCTCGTTGGTCCCAAACTGGGTTACCCAGTGATCGTAGTCGGGCACGCAATTCATCTTGCTGATCGATGAGGGTTTGATCTGAAGGGAGGAACAGCAGCGGACTGAGGTTGGGATGGTTCAGTGAAGAAGGGAGGGACGGAAGTAATTGAATCGAGCCTTTCATGTCTTCTGTAAGCAGCGTAGCGCAGTCAGAATAGTAATCTGCGCAAGCGTCAAAGCATTGTCCTGTCCAGCGCCTCACTCTGGGCTGGGACGGCGTTCAGTCAAGGGCGTTTCGCCAGTGACACGCATTCGCAGCCGGTTCTCCCGCCGCCCGTCTTTGTTCCGTGCTACGCAAGGCTGTGCCAAAGATCCCACCTGCGCAACGCGTTCGTGTTGTCTCTTTGCTATTGTTCAACTTGCACATTAAGCTCGGACAACTAACGGCAACGTTGACGGGCGCAGAAATGTTCCGATGCGCATCTGAAAAGCTTGGTCAGACTGCGCCAAAGCTTTCTATGCTCGATAGACAAAGTGTGTGGGGAGAGAAAAAGCTTAAATTGAATTGAAAGAACGAGATGAAGCATGCGCCAGCCGTCAAATGAAGCATAGACGAGCAAGAAGATAAAGTGAGGACGCATAGAAATGGACTTTGAATGGGGAGGATGGGAAAGCAAAGGCGAGCATGAACGGAGCATAAACGAAGCATGAACGAAACAGATATTCTAGCGCGAAGGAGCAAAGCATCGAGTCGGCTACAAGACCAGCTTGTAGCTTCGCCGATTGTGGCTTTCATGACAACTCCAAAGCATTTTGACAAGATGGCTGGGAGTCGGGATCGGCGTCTCGGAAAGTGAAAATGTATCGAAGTGAAGCCGGCAAAACGCTGGAAGGGAATGAAGCGAGCTAGGCGCGAAGAACGCCTCAAACGAGTGGACATGTCGTCAGAAAGAGACCCAGCTCGAACGAGGTCATAAGTGCCGAATCTCGAAACAAGTGCGGCGTTGGTTTCACCAATTGGTGTTGACTAGACGGTAGTGAACCTCGTCTTTAATAGCAAAGGCCCGGCCGTGCTTGTCAATGCCGTCGTCGCACCCGGTGAAAGTGCCAACAAACACAGTTACCGGCGTATAGGCGCCTATGTAGCCCATATATCCTGATCCGATGACGAAGCTCTCACTCAAGCCCGTTGTTACCTCATCGCTGTACTCTTGACCAAAGATGGCGTGGACCGAGAGACTAAAGAACTCCCCGCCGTTGTCTAAAGACCAGGAGCTCTGAATCGTATGGGTCTTTGACTGAGTGGCCTGGACAGTGCAGTCTGAGGTGCTGCTCGTGCAGTCGATGGTGGGGCTGACACGTTCGATGCCAGACTGCGACTCGTAATGGGACTCCGTTACAAAGTTATCGCAGCCGTTAGACAATCGACGCTTGCGCATGGGCGAGCCGCCGGCAAAATAGCACGTTAGGCCTTCGCCGCCGCTGACGGTGCCCAGGGGCACGCAATGGCCGTGCGGCTTGATCGCGGTTCCTCCGTTGGGCTTGGGCGGGCACGACTGATCAATCGTCACGATCGCCTCCGAGGGTGAATCGCGATTGCCAGGGCTCACCCAGAGGATGGCGTTAGGCTTCAAACCCAAGTTTGCGCATCCGAAACGGCCTACTGGGAAGTCGCACTTGCCGTCAACCGGCTCCGCCTCGCTCATCAGGCGGTAGAAGTTCCCCGTGCAATGAGGTCCGTCCCAGAACAGAAGATCACACTCCGGGCACATGTCCGCCTGCGTGTTCATGATTGGGCGGAGGGTTTTGCCAGAAGAACCGTGATGCATCGTCTGCAGCTGACCGTCATCATTGGTGTGATACGTCATGTTGTCCCACGAGCCGTGACCCAGCTTTCGCAGCTGACCGGGTTGGAGACGGCCGCGGTGGGGCCAGTGAGTCTTGAAAGGCTCCGCAGCGGTCACCATGGTGAAGCACGAAATGATCGAAAGGAAGATGGCCAAGTACGTGAAGAACGTAGGGACCTTGTTCTTAGTCGAATGTTTCGGCCAGGCCGCGTTCGTGCTGCGATCAACGCCGATGGTAGACCTGTTGAGCGTAAGCTGACAGCCCAAGTTGCTCGTAAAGCCATTCTCGTAGGAGATGGAATTGCCCAGGCGAGTTTCGACGCACTCTGCCAGCTTCTGATTGTCTTCGATGGTACCGGCAAAGAGGACCTGCAGGCCATACGTTGTGTTGATCGGAGGCGTGGCAACGTAGCCCTTGTAGCAGGCCTCAGCAAGCTTGCTACAGTTGGTGTGGTGACCCATACCGCCAAAGGGAGAGCAGCGCTCGTTGGTGCCAAATAGTTGAAGGTAGAGGTCGTGATCAAGGGCACAAATCATCTTTTTGGGGAATGGGGTTTGGCTTGAGAGAAGGAGGAAAGTGAACGGCTGTCTGGAGCGATGAATGCAGAGAGAAGAGAAGAGTCGATCACGGTGGCTTTATGTCTTTCGGGTCCCATCGTAGTCAGTGATAGCGATTCAGTGAAGATGATGTGCGGTACTGTTCAGCAGGTCAGACGTGCGTTTCGAATGCTTCAGCACAAACGGCGTGCGCGGTATAGCGTCGGGCGCAAAGATGAGCGCCCTTTCTGTCGATTCTGACTGCATTCCTGACGCACGCGTTTCCACGATGAGGCGCAGGGTCGTGGCCAATGTCATAGATCTGGAACAAACAACGATCGACGTTCGTTTGCGACTCGCTTTCGTCCGACGCCTAAGAAGGAGGAAAAGATATTGCAGGGACTTTAGTGACGGACAGCTGCGACTTCTGACGCCGAAGACACCTTGGACAAAGCAAAGTGTAGGCAATTATGATGTTTGTCGACGTCGACGTCAAGACATGCGCCTGGAGTTAATTGAATCGCGCGGACGCAAGCATTTACAATGTCGCAGGGTTCTCGGTAAGATCCTTTTCGTCCAACCGAGCCTGACATGCGGTGCTCGCCGTGGTCATCGGACTGGCCGTCGTCGGCCGGTGCATCCTGTTCTCTGAAGGACAGAAGGCAGGCAGACGTTCCACAAGCACATGGCCGACAGGAAGCTTGAGTTAGACCAGTGGCGCTCAACATTGAGATGGACGCCCCGCCGAAATGATCGTCCGGAAGCTTGTGTGTGCTACAGCGCAAACGTTCGGGCTTTCCGGCTGCGTACATGGACGTCGGCTGTGAGCCGACTCGTCCGACGCGCCGAATCATCTTGTCGAACTCGTCATTGTCGATCATTGATCGTCACAACTTTGAGGTTCACAAATTGTTACAAGATCAAGCGTCAAGAATCTTCTGACCATCGAATTGCGTATGCTAATGCTCGACTAGTTGACCTCGCACACGTCGGTCCTGCACCGTCGAGCTTCTATTGTTCTTTCTTCACATCTTCATCGGGCAGGGCGAACACAAACACGAGGACGAGCGGCGAGAGAGCGCGCAACTCACCTCTATAGATGCCTTTCGGCGATCCTCATCTTGCATATGCACTGGTTGGCCCACAACGGACTTGGCCTATCAGTTGTCGTCGCATATCAATTGGACTTCGAGCCAAGGACTCCGAGACACATCAGACGTTTGAAGTTGAGTGGAGTGAGCGTCTCGCGCTAAGATTGACGACGGACAATGAAGCATAGACGAGGAAAAATCGAAGCATAGACGAGGGAAAATCGAAGCATAGACGAGAATACGGAGGAGCGAGAGACGGAGAGAAGAGACACGGAGCATCGAGAAGCCATCGCATCTAGCAGGTATCCAAGGCCAGCTTGGTACCGCTCAACGGGATGACTTTCAGCTGAGGAAGAGCCACCCACAGGTGGGCGTCTAGTTGGTGTAGACAATGCCGAACTGAGGCGCCATCTTCTTGAGTGCGAAGACCCTGCCTGGGTACTCTTTGCGGTCGTCGCAGCTGGTGAAAGTACCTTCAAAGACGGTGACCGGAGCCGTTGCGCCGATGAAGCCCATGTAGCCGGCTTTGACTAGATAGTTTTCCGTGGTGGCCGTGGCGACGGTGTCAGTGTAGCTTGAACCGAATGTTGAGCTGGCGGAAAACTTGAACAACTCTGGAATATCGACCTCGCCGCCGGTCGTAACGCTCCAGGAAGTCTCGATACTCGTCGTGTCCGTTTTAGTTGTTGAGACCGAGCAGTCTTTTTCCTGGTTGGAGCAGTCGACTATGGGGCTGACTTGCACCGTGTTGGACCACGAGTCATATGCTTTGTCCGTCCGGAAGCCGTGGCACGTATTGCCGCGGCGCTTGGTGAGAACGCCACGCTTGCGCAAGGGTGAACCGGCACCAGGATAGCACCTCAGTCCGAAGTCGCTTTTGACCGCGCCCAGGAATGTGCATCCACTGCGTGGCTTGATCTCTGCTTTGATGGACGGGCCCTTCGGCGAGCAGGACTGGTCCATCGTTACCACCGACTGGGCCGTGGAGCCGGGGTCCGCAGAGCTCACCCACAGCATCTGCCCTTCCGTCAGACCAGGATTGCTGCACGTCCAGAAGCCAAGAGGGTACGCACAGTCAATAGCGTTGAGCGGCTTCTCTGACACCGTAACGCGATACACGTTGCCTTTGCACCCCTCCTCGTCCCAGAAGTTCAAGTCGCACGAAGTGCAAAAGTCGAATCGCTTGTCCAGCCTATGCGCGACTGCTCCATCGGAGAACCCACGAGCCGCCGGCTGGAGCTCAGACAGATACTCGGGGTGGAAGGTGATGTTTCCCAAGGAGCCGTGGCCCACCTTCTTCAGCTGAGCAGGGAGATGGTGGCGTTGCTGGCTGTGCTGGCCGTGATGCACCTGCGGAAACTCGGTGGCGCCCACCATGACGAAGCAGGATAGCATCGACAGAATGATGGCGATGTAGGTGAAGAACATGATCGACTTGCTCTCGATCGAGTGCTTTGGCCAGGCCGCATTGAAGTTGAACTGATCTTTATGGTCCGTGGTGTTGAAAGCGAGATGGCAGCCTCGGAAGCTCCTGGTGTTCTGCTGGAACCAGCCCTTGGGACCAACGACCTTGTTGGCGCACTCTTCGAACTTCGTGTCGTTGTCAAAGTTGCCTACGTACACGGTCTGGTTGCCGTCCTCCGTCATGACCATGGGAGAGACGACGTAGCCCTGGTAGCAAGCTTGAGCGAGGTCGGAACAGTTGGTGCTGTGACCGTAAGGGCCCTCGAAGGGCGAACAGAACGTGTTGTTGTTGCGTCCAAAGACCTGAAGTTCGAGAGAGCTTGAGACCTCACAGTTCATTTTGCTCTACAATCTGAAGTTGGTATGTTGTGATGGAGAGGAGCGAGTGAGAGTGGAGATGGTAAGAGTGGATAAGAGTATGGAGTGGTGAGTGCGGAAGAGAGGCTGAGTACGCACTTGCTGCTCCTTTTAACCCTTTCGATCCTGTGTCCTGTTGTATCGAGAATGTTCGAGCGCGCAAGATCCAAGGCTCTCACCGTGCAGCCAGCCTTGTGGTCGACTTGCTTTGCGTGTCTCGATGCTACCAAGCGCACTAGGAAGCACGAGCAGCACTCAACACGTTCGCACATTTCTTCGAAGCTATCTTGTCCCAGCCGCGGTAGCCAAATCGGACGGCCGACGGTGTGGTGTGGATCCGAAACGACAGGGAATCGATGCCGACATATGTAGATGAGGCAGTGCGAGGTGGGCGATACGACCTGGTTGGGCCTTCGAGCCGTGCCGCACGACATTCGATGGCTAGACGATCGTTGAATCCACTTGAACTTGAAGCTCAGAATGGAGCTCATGGGTGCGGATCGAAGGGAGGATGTCAGTGTTCGCTACGTGGGCGGAGTGGCGCAGGATCGAAATCGACGTACGGAGTCGGATGGTTCGAGCGTTGGCCCCGTGGCGTACGAGATCCGATGGTCAGACGATCTCCGAAGCTCATTCTCGAATTCGATATAGCCACTGATCGACATTGTTGCGGACACGAGGATGATCTATCGACGCCGGCCAACGTCGATGCGGTGGCGACCTTTGTCCGCTGCTGCGCCGGGCTACGGCAAAAGTCGCTCCTGCGCCACGCATTCGCGCCATGTCTATGCCGTGGCAACCTCTTATTAAGCTGCCTGAAGCTGGGCAGATGGTAAACCAAGCGTGCTTGTATCACAGTCCTCCATGCCCAATCATCACCGACATCATCATCACCACGATCATGCCGAAAAGAGTGCCTTTTGTGGGTGAACATGAGAAAGAGCAACAATCGCTTGAAGCGGCGTTAAGGCGGGTTTTCAACGGCGCACACGCCATGCTGCGATTTTTTCCTGCCGCAAATCTCGACACGTCCAATTTCGCCGACATCAGCTTTCCTTCCGTTCCTCATCTCAACCGCACAACAGACAGAATGAGCGGCTCAACAGCATCTGCGACCTCGAAAAGCTCATCCGGACTGGTGCTGCACCATCTGGAACTGAGTCGATCGAACCGCATCCTGTTCCTGCTCGAGGAACTTCAAGTGCCGTACGAGGTCAAGCACTACAAGCGCGATCCGGTCACTCGACTCGCCGGCGATGACCTGAAGCAGATTCACCCCCTCGGACGCTCACCCGTTCTGACCGATGGCGAGCTCACCATCATCGAGACTAATGCGATCATCGAACATCTGCTGCTGCACTACTACGACCCGTCGCGCGTCTCGCTCGGTCCCAAGCTCGGTCAGAAGACGCAGGAGAGCATCGACGTGGCTGCGTGGATCCAGTTCTCAGAGGCATCGATCATGCTGCATGGTATTCCGCTCTTCTACGTGATCAAAGGCGGTGCTGCGACACAGGATGGATCGGCAGGCGTGGAGAAGGTGTGCGCTCGAGGCATCAAGGCAGACTTGGCGTATGTCGAGGAGACGCTCAAGAAGGATGGAGGCCAGCTGGTCAAGGGACACGACTTTACAGCCGCCGACTGTGCGATGCTATACAGCATCGACATGATCGGTCACATCCTGGAGACCAGATCAGAGCAATGGCGCAGCAACCTCGGGCTTGACATCGGCTTGGCAACGAAACAGTGGATGGACAAGTGCTTCGAGCGACCGGCGTTCCAAGCTGCACTTCGCAAAGAAGGCATCCCCGAAGGACAGAACGACTGGCTGGCCTCATTCTTCAACGGTGCGTCTTCTTCCTCCTCGTCATCATCGCAGCAGCAGCAGAAGAAGAGGTCGAGAAAGAGCCTCTTCCGCCCGTGCATCGATCTGCACGAGGGCGTGGTCAAGCAGATCGTGGGCGGCACCCTCACCGATACTGACTCGACACTGAGAACCAACTTCGTTGCCACGCACAGCCCCGCGCACTTCGCCTCGCTCTACCGACAACACGGCCTGACGGGCGGACACGTGATCAAGCTCGGACCACGGAACGACGAGGCTGCGGCCTCAGCGGTGGCTGCCTGGCCACGAGGGTTGCATGTCGGAGGCGGGATCAACGGGGACAACGCCAAAGAGTGGCTGGAGAAGGGCGCGGAGAAGGTGATTGTGACGTCGTATCTCTTCCCGCAGTGCAAATTCAGCTTGGAGCGATTGCAGGAGCTCAGTGCCAGCGTAGGCAAGGAGAATCTGGTGGTCGACGTCAGCTGCCGGAAGAAGGGCAGCAAGTGGACCGTAGCCATGAACAGGTGGCAGGACATGACGGATATGGAGGTGAACAAGCAGAGCCTGGATCTGCTGGCGGACCATTGCAGCGAGTTCCTGATTCACGCTGCGGATGTGGAAGGCTTATGCCAGGGCATCGACCAGGAGCTGGTGGAGAAGCTGGGCGAATGGGTGACGATTTCAACGACGTATGCTGGTGGCGCGAGGCATCTTGGTGATCTGGAGCTGGTCGATCGGCTCTCAGGCGGCAAGGTGGACCTGACATTCGGCAGCGCGCTGGACATATTTGGCGGCAAAGGGGTCACTTTGGAAGAGCTGGTCCGATGGAACTCATCTGCATGAACAGGGCTTGGAAGGTGTAGCGAGGGACTTTCGCATGTCAATCTTACAGGTCACGCTCTGCTAACTAATCCCTTCAGGAAATGAACTTCCATCGAACCTCACCCTCAGACAAGCAACACAAGCCCACGGCGACATGAAGCTTGCGAGGGAGATCGGCGTGGTCGTGACCAAGAGCGAAAATGATGAAATGTTAGACCTCTTCGAAAGCTCCTCTCCGTGGAGGTGATCGGCAAGCCATTGCGAGGCCGAGACAGTGTTGATCAAGGCCAAGCTCCATCGTCCGCGGAGTGACAAGCTTGATCTCACTTTCCGTTGGCTTGCATTGACTGACGAGACCGGATCAAGGGATTGGTGTAAAAAGGTGGATGGATCCATGTCATGTTGGTCGGCAGACCGGCCCTGTCTCGGCGACGATGGCAGGAGCCAAGGGTTCAACAGATCGAGGGTCGGCAACCATGTTCTCCGGTGCCTTGTCGGACCCTGGAATACGAGGTGGTCCATCGTCATCGAACGAACTGAGCGGATATTGAAGGTCATCCATCCGATTCTTATGCTCAACCATCGAGCGGACTGACTGCTGCCAGGTGTTGCCTTCTCTCGATTTGCAGCGCCGAGAGCAGAGAGTAAGGCACACGGACGCACTGGCCAATTCTAGAAGAAAAAGAACCGCCGCTCTCTTGTCAGGCGAGACCGACACACAGCCGCCCAACCGAGCGCAGAACACCGAAGCCCAAGCCCAAAAGGGGCTCGAATTTCCTTCCCCGCTTCTGCCCTTTCCCTCTCACCTGTCACATTTGTATTCACTGCCTCCAAAATTGAAATGGGTCGACGTGGGCCATGCACGACGTGCAATAGAAACCACCGCGCAGGAGAGGGTCGATTTGTATTTGCAACTCAACATCCCTCTATAAAATCAATTCACGTCAAAATGGCGCTTGCGTTTGCTCCTGAGACAGACACAGCCCGACTCTGCAGTTGTTGCGGGAGCCTGCTTATCGTCTATGTGGTGACAGCTTGTCGAGATCTAGCAAAGGCAGAGAGCGTCAAACCTGTCACGGGTGAATGGCAGTGCATTCATGGCTGCAATAAGAGTGGCAAGACGACAGCAGATGGAAGCGTCCAACCTGGAACGAGCCAAGACGAGGGAGGAGAGGCACACGCAACTCACCGACACACACGCAGCACACGCGCTAAACACACGCACGCACAGCCCGAAACTCGAATTTCCATCGATGGGCAAGCACAGGGCCGAGGCGAAATTGTAAGCGCTCAGCCCGCACAGCCCAATTATCGCACCTCAGTCTTCTTGAAACTGGCTCGAGCGACCCTCTCTCTCTTTGGCTGGCTGGCTGGCACACCGCGCCCGTCTCACCGTGCTCTGAGCCAGTTGGCCTGTCCCTTTCTCTCTCGCTTACTGGCTGGGCGGCCTCCTATCAGCGCAAAGCGACTCCTGTCTACCTCGTCGACATCACCGCTGCTTGCTCTTCCTCCACCACCTCGTTCTTCAACGTCTCTTCTTTCTTCTCTTCACCCACCTTTCCACCAACACCACCAACCTACATCCGTTATCAACATGGAGGGTGAGTACTTTGTCCTCTGCACTTCATCCATCCACTGTTGGATGCCGTCCGAGGTCGCATCTGCTCCACCTTGCAACTGCCCGGTCTCTTCAGCCACGGTTCGCCTTCGCTGCTGGCTGCACACAGTCGAGGCTATGCTGCAGCCGACAGCGACGCATCGACGATCACCTTGCAAGCCGACATCGCCATGTCATCCGAGGCCGTAGCTCGAGAGTCTAAAGCTGTTTCAAACCGATCCGCGCAGGATGCTCCGACTTGGCTACCGGATTGATGGTTCTGGCGAAGTTGCCATCTTTGGATGCAGTCTCGGTGGTGCATTCTCAACTCGACGCCTCTGCGGCAGTTGAAGCTCGTGTGGCCGCGCCTGAGCTGGAATCCATAGGATGGAGGGTTCGACAAGATATGGCTATAATGCGAGAGAAGCTGACCATCTCTCCCGATCCACTTCTGTTTCTCTCTTTGCCATCTCGTCTCACAACGCAACAGACGAAGTCGCTGCTGTAAGTAGCTCCCGAGCGCATTGCGCCTACACGGAGAAAAGCGCTTTTGTTCAGGCTACAAGATCCTGGACACGCCCCAGCAATCAGACGGCAGGCCACGGACGGAGAAGCTGACAACCTGCATCTTCTTGCCTCTTGATCCTGCATCTCGTCTACGATTTGGACCTGCTCGTTTTCACTCATTTGGCTTTCTCGTTCAACAGCTCGTTATCGACAATGGTTCGGGAATGTGCAAAGGTACGTTTGCAATCTTTGCAACTGGGCTTTGCTGCCACGCAGTCAGCCCGCTGTCCCTCCTTCCGCAAAGATTGGAGCTTAACTGACCTTGCGCTCCTTCGTCTGCTTGCTTTTCCCGCTTCGCCTTTGATTCTACGCAAAAACAGCCGGTTTCGCCGGTGATGACGCTCCCCGAGCTGTCTTCCCTTCGGTCGTCGGTCGCCCCCGTCACCAGGGTGTCATGGTCGGCATGGGCCAGAAGGACTCGTACGTCGGTGACGAGGCCCAGTCCAAGCGTGGTATCCTGACCCTCAAGTACCCCATCGAGCACGGTATCGTCACCAACTGGGACGACATGGAGAAGATCTGGCACCACACCTTCTACAACGAGCTCCGTGTCGCTCCCGAGGAGCACCCCGTTCTCCTCACCGAGGCCCCCCTCAACCCCAAGGCCAACCGTGAGAAGATGACCCAGATCCTCTTCGAGACCTTCAACGCCCCCGCCTTCTACGTCGCTATTCAGGCCGTCCTCTCGCTCTACGCCTCCGGTCGTACCACCGGTATCGTGCTCGACTCGGGTGACGGTGTTACCCACACTGTGCCCATCTACGAAGGCTACTCGCTGCCCCACTCGATCCTCCGTCTCGACCTTGCCGGTCGTGACTTGACCGAGTACCTCGCCCGTATTCTCACCGAGCGAGGCTACCCCTTCACCACCACTGCCGAGCGCGAAATCGTCCGTGACATCAAGGAGAAGCTCTGCTACGTCGCCCTCGACTTCGAGCAGGAGATGCTCACCGCCACCCAGTCGTCCGCCCTCGAGAAGTCGTACGAGCTTCCCGACGGACAGGTCATCACCATCGGCAACGAGCGATTCCGAACCCCCGAGGTGCTCTTCCAGCCCGCCTTCCTTGGCCTCGAGGCTGCCGGTATCCACGAGACCACCTACAACTCGATCATGAAGTGTGACCTCGACATCCGAAAGGACCTGTACGGCAACATTGTCATGTCCGGTGGTACCACCATGTACGCCGGTATCTCGGACCGCATGCAGAAGGAGATCACCGCGCTTGCCCCCAGCTCGATGAAGGTCAAGATTGTGGCTCCCCCCGAGCGAAAGTACTCGGTCTGGATCGGTGGTTCCATTCTCGCCTCGCTCTCCACCTTCCAGCAGATGTGGATCTCGAAGCAGGAGTACGACGAGTCTGGACCTTCCATTGTCCACCGCAAGTGCTTCTAAACGGATCTGCTCGATGCCGCTGCGTCCGAAGCAGAGGTGCTGCCGGGCTCGGTGGCTGCGTAACAATCGCAAAAGCTGCTGCAGGTAGACGGTTCGCTTGGGCTACTGTCGACGCTGGCGGCGCACGTTGGAGGACGAGGAGAAGGAGAACTTCCCGTCTCATCTCACCCAACGATGATGTTGTCGGCTTAGGTCGGTGGTCGGGCGAACCGAATCATCAACCATTCTTCTTCCCCTCAAACACGTAAATGTAGGCTCACTCTGGCCGCCTTTCCCGTCCTCCCACAAATGAAAGATTATGATTGCCAGTGATCCGACGTTGGACGTGAAGCTTGTGATACAATGTGTGCGTGCACACAGACTAGACGCGACGCCGTCCCTTGACGAATGAGCAGCAAGCCGAACGACACATGTCAAACGCGGCAAAAACCCTGGCATTCCGCGGAATCGACCGCACTCCGCAAAGCCGGACAACCTCACTCCGAGATGTGCCTGGCGTGTCTGAAGCGGCAATGACCAGTCTTCGGCAGCTTGATCGGGTTCGACGTGTGAGGTGGGATGTCCGAAGCGTCCCTCGCCGCGTCGGTCTTCGACCATGCCAGTCGATGCTAGCGCGGGCTTGGCAGTGCACCAGTATGCGGGCTCAAATTCATGCGTTCGTCGTACACTAGACTCTCCTCCAATGATAGAGCACCGACGTTGGTAGGCTGTGTGAATCGGAAACCTTGCCCGCAGAAGCTTCCACGCTAGCCGAGGCAGGTGTACTCTTCCATTGGAACGTCGCCCTGGAAGCGTTTGTTTGATGGTACCCAGTCATCTGACGGCCTGGACGTCTTGGCATGCAGTCGAGCCTGTCCGGCTGGGGCCCGGCCACAGCTATCCGAAGCTAACGCAATGATCAAAGCGATATATACCACCCTGAGGAACCTTCATTGTTCGCCCCTCCCCGGGCCAGACCTCCATCTTCCCGAACACGAACCATGAACTGCATCGCCGATCCAGCCCTCAACCTCACTTCCCTCTTCGGCGGCGCCAATATGCCCTGTTCGCCCTTCGGCGGCATCGGTCACATCTCCAACTGCTCCGCCCTCACCGTCTGCTACCAGGGCTACATCGCCAGTCCGCCGTTCAACACCACCACGGGACCCGTCAATCAGACGCTGTACATCGGAAGCGTGTCCAACAACCTCGTCTTGCAGGACTGCGCAACACAGGTCGTCGGTCGCACAGGCAGGTTCGATGCAAGCTTTGTCACCAATTACGGCTGCAGCCTGAGCAGCAATCAGACTTACACATCGGATGCGAGTGTGGCGAGCGGGAGGACGGGGAAAGGTTGGTTGCTGGCAGGAGCTGTGGCGATTTTGGTGACGGTTGTGTCGAGTGCCGGGACCATGGGCTAGGATGCGCCGGCAACACAATCACTTCGTATTGAGGCGAGGTCACAAGAGGCTTCCGCCGCTTCAATGCATCCCATAGTCTCCATCACCAGTTCGTTCCGACCCCTAAGTCAAAGCGCGAGATGAAGTTATCGAATGCCGCGTCCATGGTCATGATTCGCTCGAGGTCCGAACGACCTGCGGCAAGGACGGTTGGGCCAAATCTGACGGACTTGGCCATGACCAACAAATAGCACCAGATCATGGTCAGCGAGATGCTGACAAGATTGACCATCGTCGTCACAGACGCTCTCGTACCTGCGTTGCCGAAAACAGTCTGCAGAAAAGCTTCGAGAATTCGCGACACGAGCGTCGACGGCGTACGTAGCTCTCAAAGATGGCGTTTGTCGACGTCGACATGCAGATTCTGCGCCCAAAGTCTAGTGACGAGGAAAAGTCAATTACTGCAGAGACACCGGCGGTCTCCTTTCTGGTCCCACCGAGCTCAGCATGCGATGCTCGCCGTGGTGCTCGAGAACGGCCATCGATAGCGCCCACCATGCCTCTCGTAGACGGCGACCCCTTCTGCTAGCCAAACCTCCAGCTTGCGACTGCCGGGCAGGAATGTTGAGCTGGTCATCTGGTGATTCAGTTGGAGATGGAAGCCGGCGAAATGGTCGTCCGAATCTAAGATGCTCCATTTCGCTTGATTGCCATCGGCTTCCGGCTGCGTGGGTCGACGTCGATCTTGCGCCAGCCTGTTCACGTTGTCGGACATCGATTCCAACTTCATTCATGTCGATCATTTCCAAGGTTGAGGGTCAAGGATCGTCTGCCCCTCGATCGAGATGCGCAACGGCACGTTGCTCCTGAGCAGCCGCGGCTACGCGCGCCGACATCGACTTACTGTCATTTCGACCCTACTCTTCGACGTCGACTTTCTATTATCTCATCTGCACCCCTCCCTCGCGGCAGCACAAGCGCGACTTCGAGCGCAAGAGCGCTCTCTGTGGAGAGTGCGAACGCCCAGGCAGACCTCGGTCCTGCCGCACTCGTCACTTCGCCTTTGTCTGCAGCAAGACAGTACATGCAAGCGTGCCACAAAGCAGCTCCGGTCTTGCTGGCTGCGCAGTGCTTGGAAAGGCCCGCTGCGCAAGGGCTCGACGGAAAGGCATATAAGGAGCAACAAGAGCGTTCTCATCCTCCCCTCTACAGTCATCACTCCAAACTCCACCTTCTCCTTCCCAACCCGCCAGACCAGGCATAATTTGTCAAGCAAGATGAACTGCTATCCCAATGAACCTGACGCGAGAGAACACACAATCTGTGCTCCCTTCAAAGGCCCTTACTCTCACTTCACGAACTGCTCCGAGCTCGCTGAAGCCTGCTACGATGGCTACGTTGCCTCTCCTAAGGTCATGGCGGACGACGGCATGCAGAAATTTTACATCGGCGGCATCAGAGACTGGATGGAATTCAAAGAGTGCGCTAAGAATGCCACCGGAAACGGCCGTTGGTTCGGAGGCATGGATTACACCGCGGGCTGCGAGATCAAAAGCGCCTCCGATGTTCCCGCCACGACTAACTCGACCGATGATGGACAGAAGCGAGTCTGCAACGCCGCCTACTCGAAGCATTCGGTCAAGAGCAAGGGGACCATGCTCTTCAGCTACGTCGTCATCGCCCTTACCATGATGACATGCTTCTCCATGGCGGGCGCCAGCGGCATTTCGCAGGTGCACCACCGCCACCACGGTCGCCATCGAGCGGCTACGCTGACCAAAGTTGGCCATGGATCGTGGGACAACATCACCTGGCACGCCGAGTACCTCGCCCAGCTCGGGCACGGGAGCTACGGCGCTTCGGACGGCGCGATCGCGTCCAAGCTGGACAAGCGAACCATCGATTGCAACACGTGCGAGGTCAACTTCTGGGACCAGGCTGGATGCAAGGGCAATCTCTACCATTACACGGCGACGGAGAAGTCGGTCGACGAAGATGACTGCAACATGCCCTTCGGTCATCGTTCTTGCAACGACCCCAACCTTACCCAGAGTAAGGCCGAGATGTGGGTGAGCTCGGCTCTGCCCGGGTCCAATTCCGAGGCGGTGATCACGGTGGACCAGTCGTGCGGCGACGGTCCCACCGCCTTGACGACGATCAAGCCGAACAAGGGATGCGCCTACCTGGGCACGATTACGGGCAACGAGGGGCTCATGTGCTACTCGAATGGTGGCGTACCCCTTCGCAGGCGTAACTGGTTCACTAACATTTTCAAGCATCACGATTCTCCGCCCCCTCCCGCCCCTGACGCCCCTCCTGCTCCTCCCGCGCCTGCCCAGGAGAACACCTGCCATGGCTTCCGCGTGGACCGTCAATACGACATGCAGACGCCCTCGGTTCAGATCGGTCCCACGGTCGACTGCCGCAACGAGCACAGCGACTGCACGACCACCACGAGCAGCTCCGAGACCAAGACGATCGAGACCACATTCAATGCCACCGCCGGAGTCTCGGCAGGCCTTCCAATCGCGATCGGCAAGCTGTTGCCCTTCAAATTCTCGGCCAGCGTCTCTTTCGGTAGGGATTACACCGACTCGCTCACCACAACCGTCAGCAACGGCTTCACCGTCAAGGCGGGCGAAATGGGCTACCTCAGCGCCTCGGGCGACATGACCGTCTTCGAAGGCACTTTCACCGATTGCGACGACAAAGTGGACCGCTCCGGTACGGTCCACGCTGTCAAGGCTGGCAAGGTCTTCCACCGTATCGTCTACACCAACTAAATGCGCGCTCGTCCCCCCCTCTTNTTCCTCCCAGCTTTGTGGCTGCCGCAACAGTTGCATCCAAGTTGATCCCAAGCTGGCCTTGGGTCCCCACTCGATGTGATGGCTCTTCATGCTCCGATTCTCGCTCCTCCCTGTTTCTCGTCTATGCTTCCTTTTTTGTCTCGTGAACGCTTCACTTCTTTGCCCCGCCCTTTAGCTTCATCATAGCCAGCCTATGCTTCATCTCGGCCCACCCGATCCCTCTTCCTCATCACGTACGAATCTTCATTGCCCTTTCATTTCAATTTCATCTTCTTTTCCCCCCTCAACACCGTGTCTGTGGCGAGAACAGTTATGATCGCAAGCAAGCTTCTGAGATGTGTGAGCGCGAATGCATGGATTGCGGGTGCCGACGTGGAAAATATAATACAAGAGTGTCCACCTCAGTCAGCCTTGACGGTCGAAACCTTGGAGTACAACGGCAGGGAGGCGGCGCCGGTCGAGCTTCGGCGCAAGACCGAGAACAGTCCGCCCACCACCAGGGTGACAAAGAGGAAGGCGATGATGGGATGCTTCACGCAGGCTTGGACGAATGATTCCGCAGAATCAGCGGCGCCATGCACGGACTTCTGGAGGAGACCGGAGGACGATTTGGGCGTCGAGCGACCTTGGATGGCGTGGTCGATGCCGGTGAGAACTTCGTCTGTGAGCCACCGCTGGGCGGAGGCCACCGAGGCGTCGGACATGGGTCTGTACGGAAGGTCGTAGTAGCGCATGTTGTTGCCGTCGACCAGAACGGCGGCGGGAACTTTGGCGGCATCGATGCCGTAGAGCTTGCGCAGAGGCGACTTCCAACGATCAGCATCGATCCAGGCGAAGACGACGAGTTTCCTGGAAGTGGCAGCGCTCTGCTCGCGCCATTCGAGCGCGGTCGAGCGCAGAGCTTGGAGCTCGGCCTGCTTGAGAGCCGTGCCTTCTTCAGCTGAGTCAATACGTTGCGGGCCGTGGTTCGTATCGGACAGCGCGGCGAGCACAACAAGCGCGTCTTCGTTGTTTCGTACTACCTCTTCGAAATTGGCGGCGGTGAGCTCGGTGACGAGCGGGTACTGCTCGCGAGCGAAGAAGCGGGTGATCTTGGCGCGAAGATGGTCCAAAGAGACGGTCTTTTCAGATGCAGCGTCGGTTGCGCGCACCTTGGAAGGATTGAGGACAGAGACAGGTTGTGCGACCGAGAAGTCTTTGAAGACGAGCAAGCCAGAGGCGGAGGGGACGGTAGCGGAGCTGTCTTGGGCCAAGGAGCTGGCGTAGCGGTCGAGCAACGCTGGCTCGGAGGAGGACAGTATGAGGGCTCGACCGCCAAAGAGGACGTTGCTGGCTGCCACGACGGCCTGCTTCTCCTCGGAGGACGTTCCAGGGGAGTGAAGGTAGAGGAACATGACCTCGTTGTCCTTGGCCAGGTCGGCGAACTCTGTGGTAGTGGAAATGGTCTTGAGACCCGAGTTAGAGACGCCTTTGATGACCCACTTGAGCATGGCGTCGTGGTTCCTGCCTCCAGTGTACTCCTTGATGTGGCCCTGATCGTAGAGTCGTAGGACGGGGTATCCTGTGATACGGTAGGTGGAGCAGAGTGCGCGGTTGGCTTCGCAGTCGACCTCGACCACGTTGACCCTGCCTTTCAGAGACTCGCTTAGCTGCTTGAAAGCGGCAGCCATTGCTTTGCAGTGCGGACACCAGGGAGCGAAGAACTTGACGAAAGTGGGACCTTGACCTGAAGTTTCGTCGAGCCAATCTGCGAGTTGTTCTTTGGTCTGAATGGGTGCCGAGCCGTACCTGATGAGCTCGCCCTTGGGATTGGGACCCGATGGCAAGGGTATTTCTGAGGCTGATGAGGCGGCGGACGACGACAAGGTTGCAGATGTTGAAGCGGGGGCAGAGGAGCTTGATGGCACGGCTACGACGCCATCGCTAGCTGGGCTCGTCATTGGTTCTGACGCTGCGGCAGAGGCGGTCGGCGACGACGTGACGGCTGCTGAGGCGGAGTCGATCGTTTTCGCATTGTCCGTCGTCGAAGCTACGACAGGAACGTCGGGTACACCTTTGGTTTCGCGGTATTCCTTTGCAAACTTGTCGATGTAAGCCGAGATCTCCGGGTAGTTGCGGTTGCCCTTGTATTCTTCGGCGTTCTGCTTGCCATCCTGGTAGATGGTGAGGCGTGGCAGGAAGGTGACGCCCTGTTCCTTGCAAAGATCCCATTGAGCGAGGCAGTCGACCTGAGCAAGAGTGAAGGGCGCCTGAGGGTACTGCGTTCTGAGCGAATCTTTGGTCTGAGACAGCTCTGACCAGGTGGCGCCAAACCTCTTGCAGTGAATGCAAGTAGGGGAGAAGAACTCGATGAGCCAGGCGCCCTGATTGGTGAGGGTGAAGTTGGCGGCGGTGAGCTTGCGAAGACCGTCGTGTGTTGCCTGATCGGATGACGAGGGAGGGGCCGAGTGAACGAGCGAAGGAAGCATGGCTGCCGCCAGCAGCAGCCACGCGATGGAGCTCGCCAGAAAGCTGGTCGGTATTGACGCGACCCTCATGATGGAGCACCGAGAGATGGATGTCGACTAGCAGAAAGCGCGATGATCGTCGAGCAAAAGAAAGCTGCTGTCGTGATGATTCAGGGTTGAGGCTGAGTCAATTCGGGTCCAGTCAAGACCCTTTCTCGGCTTTGGGCTGCTGATCAGGACGCGCCAAGCATGTGCAAGTCAGCCACGCGGGACGGCTCTGACTACTGAGCTGACTCTGAATTTGACCTCGGAGCGCCCAACCGCCATCTGGTGTTGGTTGTGGGTTTTAGCGCGAATTTCTTGACCTTTTTATTTTCGACAAATTAATTTTGAGGCGATTTTTTTTCGGCTTTGGCGCCCATTTCTTCTGCACGGTCCGCTCTGTCCCCACACGAGATGCGTCTGCAGGTCAGGGTCTCAGTGTCGATGTCGGACACTCCGGCAAGGATCCTCGACACCATCACATCCATCACACCTTGGCTTTCGACGACATCGCCTCGCTTCGGCTGAGCCGACACATCTTCGGTCGATCACCGCTGCTGAATCAGCAGCTGGTATTGCTACGCACAGGAGCTCTAGCGAGCGGACATGATCCGACGAGACACCCCTTTCTAACCCACGACGTTCATGTGATCACTCAACGAGACAAACACGCACACACGCCAATCACATGTAGTAGAGGAGCCAACATGAGAGCAACCTAGCACAGCCACAACTCAGCCTCCACCATCGCCACTTCAAGATGGAGACACTCAACCCTTACGAAGAGGTGCAACGCCTTCAGAGCCAGATCGACGTCGAGACCAAGATCAAGGATGGCGCGGAGAACCTGCTTAGCGTCTTTGACCTCAAACTCGCTTCCAACACCAAACAGGACTTGCGCAAGCAGATCGAGTCCGAGCTCGACTCGGCTAACTCAAAGATCGCAGCGCTCACCACCGAACTCGATCGATGGAGACAGATTCAAGCCACCACCTCGCCGCCATCCTGGGCCTCCAATGCCTCAGTTTCGGATTCAGACTCTGGCTGGCATATTCCCGCTTCCACCGTATCGCGCTTCGAACAGTCCGCTCTCGGCTTCGAAGGTCAGCCACTCTTCGCAGATGCTCACGCCGGACCTAGTCGACTACCTGCCCATGACACCAGCTACGACTCGTACCATGCCCATCTCGATCTCAGCAATGGTTCACCACCCTCGACCAACTATGTCAATGATCTCGGTTCAGGCGTGCACGACCCTTCCGCCCCACCGTTTGGCGGCCTTGGTATCGGGCTGGACGGACACGCTCCGCTCAACATCCCACCAACGCAGTCTATGGACGAGCCGCTCCACCAGCCCCGTCCACCTCCCATGCTCTTCGATCGATCAGCATTAGCACATGCAAGCGTTTCAGCTCCTACGCCTTCAGAACGCATCAGCTCTCGACAGGAACATACACATGAACGAGAGGTGGAGAATGCCCGCGCCTCCCGATCTTTGGCCATTATGCTCATCCGCTCCTTGCGGCCGTCCTCCCCCTTGCCACCGACCGTTCAGCTACCTACGCTGTCCGAAAACTCGGATTCCATCTCACCCAGATCTTTGTCCCCGCAGCCTCCTCAGTCCGATCAAACGGATGCGCACTCGACAAATGCAGCTGCCACAAATGCTTCCACCGCAACCGATCCAGATTCGCCAGCTAATCAGAACCTCGCCCTGCCACGCATGGCTCGTAGAACAGCAGCGCGTTCAAGAGCAGCTGCGTTAGCCTCTAGTGCTGTGTCGCATGCCCGCACGCCTAGCAATGCAACCGGCCTCGGCGATCAGGCCAAGCATCAGATCGACCAGATCAACCGTCTCGTTGACATCCTCAAGCGTCACGCGCGCGTACGTTACGAGCTGCCTTTGGACGATCTGGTCGATGTGGCCATGCCCAAGCTCTGCGATGCAGCAGGCAAAGAGCTTCGCGCGGCTACTTACCGTCTGCTTCGCCACGCTCTCGTTCAGCCGCTGTGGCCACTAGTCTCACGCTGCCGAGAGAAAGGTCTCGACATCTACCTCTCTCGTACTCTGATCCGTGACCATCGTTTTGAGCTCGAAAAGATCCAGGCCATCAAGCTCATTCGAGCTATCATGGAGTTGGCCGCCTTGCGCTCGATCAGCACCGCTCCTGATCGCCTCTCCCTCGAATTGGAAGATCTCTTGGGTCCCGGCGTAATTCGCGCTCTCGCAGCTGTAGCCGAGCATTCCGAGGACAAGCTGCGTCATATTTGCCTCGAGACATTGGCGGAATTGGCCGTCTTTGATGTTCGTCTGCTTGTCAAAGCGGGTGGCCTCCGATCGACTCTACAGGCGCTCACCGAGGGCGCTTCGGAATTCTCGCCTACCCTTATCCAAGTTTTCGTCTACCTCATCGACATGCCCGGCACCCGTCAGCATTTGCGCCCCGCTGTCGATCTCGAGATTGCCTTGTCTGGTTTCACAGAGGCTCCCGTGCAGAAGCCCATCACTTACGACGCCCTGCTGCGATCTACTTCCTCGGTTGTCACTGTCCTCCTTCGCTCATGGGCCGGTCTCATCTATCTATGCATGGACGACAAGCGCGCCATTAAGTCGCTCGTTCAGGCCTTGCGGGTCAACACGCTCGAAGTCAAGAGCGTCCTCCTCGATATGCTTTACGACCTCTTCAATGTTCGTGGCGCAACGGGACGCACAGATCCAGCTAGCAAGCGCGAGAGCAGCCAAAAGGCCTCGTCCGCCTTGCCCAAGCTGGATCCTCTCGCTCCGCCAAAGGGCATGGCATCCTTGGTTGAGCTCGGCGATCAGCCGCGCGGCAGACTCAATCTCATCGATCATTACCTGGCACTCCTTCTCGTAGTCTTCTTCAAGTCAGGTCTCGTGGATGCTCTGATTGATGTGATCGAGCACGCTCCTACCATGGCTCGGAAGGCAACCATGCTCATGGGAGAGCTTCTTCAGGTCTCCAAACGTGTCCATCCACCCTCCACTGGAGGCAGCATCCATTCGCTCCCGCGACTCTTCTCGCTCGCCGCCAACTTCAAGCTAGAGAGGAGCGACGAGAGACAAGCGGCTACGAGTGCATTAGCATCCATCGACAGCGCCAATCGCCATCGCGCTGTTCATGATGTCTGCTCAAGTGCCGCCGAGAGTGCACGAAGCACCGTCCGCGATCGCTCCAACTCGACCGAAGATTCGATGCGCAGGGGTCAGAGGCAGGTCGAAAAAACCAAAGTGCGCATGGGCATGCAGATCGACGAAGTCCAGTTCCGCAACATGATGGTCGACACTCAGGTCCTCCTCACTAAGGACCACACCAAGTGGCACCTTGAAACCCTCACTGAGATGCTCGAGGGCCCCTTGCTCAACCCGAAGCGACTCGACGACGTAGTCAGAGGCACCAAGCTGCTGAGGCGTGTTCTGGCTTTCTATCACCCCTTTGCGCTACGGTTCTCCAGCGTACGCCGCTTGAACGCCAATCGTCGCTTCGTCCGACTAGGGTGCCTGATGCTCAGCACCCTCTCGTCGACCCCCGAAGGTGTGCGGGTCCTAATGGAAGACCGACTGCTTCGCGAAATTCGCGAATGTCTCGAACAGCTAGATCCGCTCTCGGGGCACTCGACGGCAGATCCCCTGCTATCGCGCAAGCGCATGGACGAGACGCTCACTTCCGGCTACTTTGAGATGATCGGTGTCCTCACTCAAACAGCAGAAGGCATTCATCTGCTCGAGCGATTCAAGATCTTTACGTCGTTGTACCACCTGAGCGCGCTTCGAAGTCGGGACGACATCGTCAAGGCCGTCATCGAGAACGTCGACTACAGCATCGACGGGCACTCGAGAATCATCCTCGCCAAGGCCCTCACTTCCAGCTATCGCGACGTTCGACTCTTCGCGACGAAGCA
This sequence comes from Kalmanozyma brasiliensis GHG001, assembly GCF_000497045.1. NCBI lineage: Eukaryota > Fungi > Basidiomycota > Ustilaginomycetes > Ustilaginales > Kalmanozyma > Kalmanozyma brasiliensis. The sequence continues at coordinate 186,363 of NW_015961965.1, read as the reverse complement.
TTTGGCCGAACTGATTCGACAGTACACCTTGCCGGCGAACGCAAAGAACGGCTCAGACGTGCAAAGCGACTGGACCGTCAGCCTCTTGCTCACACAGCTCTACGATCCTGCAGTTGACGTGCGGGAGCTGGCGACAAAGGTGGTTGAAGAGATCTGCACGTCGAGTCACATCCTCGAAAAAGTGGTCTCCATGCGGCCGACGTTGGACCATCTTGGCGAGCTAGGGCATCCACTCTTGCTCAAGTTCCTATCGACTTCGGTCGGGATCCGATATCTATGGCAGGGCGAGTACATCGATCGCGAAATGGAAGACTGGTTCAACGAACGCAACCAGCGCTACGTGGTAGAGGTCGAAGTCATGCTGGCCGACTTCTTCAGCATCTATCGCAAGTCGACCACCGACAGCGGCAATGGTACCGCTGCAAGCGCTGCAAATGGTACACCAGGAGCAGCATCTACGTTCTCACCTCAGCATCGCACCACTGCCGACCCAACGAAAGACGGCATAGTACCGCCGCACTTCTACGGAGAACTAGCTAAGACACCCGAGGGCTGCCATCTCCTGCAGCAGAAGGGCCACTTCGTCGAGTTTGCCCACTTCATCCGACAACACGGCGCCGAAGCGTCAGACAGTGAGCTGATCAACAAACTCAAGAGCGTTCTCTGGGCGGTCGGCAATATTGGCGCCAACGAGCTTGGACTGCCTTTTCTGGAAGCCGAAGATGTGGTGAGCCAGATCGTCGAGATCGCCGAAACTTCGCCGGTCTTGTCGGTTCGCGGCACGTGCTTCTTCGTGCTTGGGCTCATCGCATCCACCCTCTCGGGCGCCGAGGCGCTTCAAGACTACGGATGGCAGTCGGTGAGCACGCCGTTGGGAGCGCCGATGGGGCTCTGCATCCCAGACGATGTCAATCGGTTGGTCTCGATCCCAGGATGGGAGGTCAACAAGGTGACGGACCTGAGCTATCTCGAGCTGGCCGAGCCCGAGACGCTGGTGGTCAACAAGATCATCACCTCGATCGCCAACCTCGGCAACTCAATCCTAGCCACCAACGCGTCGAGATCGCTGAGCAAGCTCAAAGTCAAGCACAAGTCAGCGTTCAAGGATCTGTCGGTGCTGGCCAGAGCGTTGGAGCTGATGGATCACTTCTACTATCGCGTCTCGGTGAGGCGGTACATCTGGGAGCTCTTCGACGTGAGTCTGGACGAGGACACGGTGCGGGAGATTCGAGCAAGCAGGCAGAGGCTGATCGATACCAAACGCAGCCGACCTGCGGGACTCAAGCACGGCGGTCATTCGCCTCGGCAGAGGGGCGAATCGATGGAGTCTTCTGCGGACGCACCTCAGAACGGCGTGCTACGACATCCTGCGGGCGCAAGCAAGCATCACGGCAACAAACTGTCGCAACCCGGTCTCCGTGCTCTGGCAGACGAAGAGTCGTCCCAATCCGACTCAGACCGAGACTTGGCGAGGTCACTGCCGAGAATAGCGACAGGAAGGAGCGGAAGCATACCAACAAAACATCAAGAGCACGGCGACAGCGACGAGGACGAAGATGCGGACGAGGTGGGGCTATCGAGCGATCTTTCCTCGGACGACGAGGCGAGCGACACCTCACAGGACGAACCAAAGCAGATGCTGCACCCGGAGCACGTGGGGAGCCGTGCCATGAGCCGGCCTGCTACACACGGAGCATCGAGGAGAGCAAGCTTGCGCTCGTCGACGCTCAAGGGACACTGGAACGGGAGACACGAGTCGATGCAAGCAGAAAAGGTGGTGGCTGCTCCGGCCAAGAAGGTGGTTGGGTTTGGCGTCGAGGAGCTGTGAACGGGGGGGTTTCTGTTCAGATGCAACGCAGACTGTTCTCTCGACCTAGCCCGAAGTCGACCAAAAACCTGGGTTGCGTTTACTGAGACATACAAGAGGCCAGTACTTAGGTAGAGGTGTTGGCAGTGGTGTTGGTGGCGGTACCGGTGGTGGTGTTGGTGGAGGAGGAATCCGAGCTGAAAGCATTCTTCATCTGCTGAATACCCGACTTGAATTCTTCGGTGCCCTCTTGGGCGACGCCCCTGTGATTGCCCTGGGTGTCGTAGTCGCTGCTGCGGCCGACGGCGGAGGGGTCGGCGGCACGGTCGTCGTGGGAGGCATCCCTGAGGCCCTCCCCGGCCGCATCGACACCGTCGTTGATGTTGCCACGGATGGTCTCGCCCACGCCGTGGACGGCGTTGAAGGCGCTGTTGGAACAGACGGCACGAGGAAGGTGGGAAAAGGGAAGTCAGTCATGAAGGACTTGCAAGCAGGTGGATGGCAGGAGAGGGAGGATTACCCCTTGATGGCGCCGCCGATTCTGTCGCCTGCGTTTCCGCTCATTATGGATGAAGATGTGCTGCTGTGAGGTTTGAGAGGATAAAAATCTGAGTGGAAATCTGGATACAGGTGGCGTTGATGATGATGATGGCGGCGGTGGGGCAAGAGTCAGGACGAGGGTATATGTAGCTGTGAATCAAGGGTCCTCAGATAGCGACGCCGCCCGTGGCTCAGGGTCGATTGTCTAAGTCAGCTTATAGCATGCAGGGATCGACAATGGGCCGCAAGCCACAGGTCGTGAAAGGTGATCTGCGAGCGACGTGGACGACCAGAAACGCACATAGCTCACCCGGCGCAGCCAAGATCAGGATGGGCAGGAGAGGAGTGGAGGCCGAAAGCGGCTTTCATGGCAGTGGCACGACGTCATCTTGTGCAAACATCACGGCCTGATTTTTGAAGTTGAGATCGACAGAGGAACGAGCTTAACAGCAACACTTCTTGAAAAATGGCACGCGTCGCGTAGATAGAAAGTAGGCTTGGAAGCTGCCAAAGTCAAGCTCAGCAAAGAGGGTCCCCGCTGTGAACACAGTGTGCGCTGAATGACACATCAACTAGCCTTCTTCTCATCAGAATCATCCTGCCCTGCTCCAGTCATTCTTCTCTCAACGTCACAACCATCACGATCTAGACGGCGACAGATGACGAGGTCATGAGACAAGCCACACTGCCTTGGGCTGCTCCTCCGCCTTCCATCCTTGACTCTTCAGCTCAGTCAGTCGACTCGTATCAGCATCATATTCAGCACCGACCGGAAACACTTCAACAACATGCTCCGCTCCATACACTTCCAAGAAACATAGACTCGCCGCTTTACGAGATCAGCACACCTCCGTTGTCGCATGCTGTTCCATTTCAATTCCAACAAGGGCAGCCAGTTGAAGCGGAACCACAGCTCGATCCAGCCCTCTTTTCGGGTTCCCAGGAGGTTGCTGCCGATCATGACACACTCGTAGGCGTCTTGACAACGGAACCAATAGAGCAGCATGCAAATGACACAATAGACGCAATGGTACCGCCACCTACTTCGTCGCGCGGGTCGTCTTCCGCCACGAGCTCTTGCGCAGGCATCCCTGCATCAACCCAGCAGACCGATCCTTCTACCGCTGCGCCTGTCGATTCTCCCCTCGGAACCGCCACTGATACGACTGCGACGGAAGGTGCATCGACTCAACCTGCGACCCAGACACAAGCTGCATTGCATCCTTTCTTTCGACCAGGTGGACCTTCAACCACGTCAACCGAGGACGAGTCCGATTCAGAACAGAAGCGACCCGGACGCTCGAGCCGCACCAGAGCCCCTGTCTCCTACCGCGAAGATCTCAAAGCCGTCCTCCGTGCAGACAAAGCGCAAGAGTCAGCGCGGATTAAGGAAGAAAAGCGACAAGCAAAGCTGGAGGCAAGGGACGCCAAAAAGGCGCAAAAGTCCAAGAAGACAAAGCCGGACGAGGCTTCTTCCGACAAGGGCAAAGATGCGGACGACTTTGAGCTCGTCGAGACTCGCGTGGCGACGTCACCATCAAAGCCAGCGGCGGGCAAAGGCGGCAGAGGCGATGCATCAATATCTCCCGCCGCCTCTTCGTCATCGAAGGCCCAGCAGCCACCCAAACATATCGAGCCAAAACCGCTCAGTCTGGCCGTCAAAGGCACTGGCGCAGCCGCCACTGCCAACCCTCATCCATTTTTCGTCAAGAAAGCCAAGCAGCAGCCTGAAGCGCCAATAGAGGTACCTGATAGCTCGAGTCCGGCCCCAGAGCATCCCGACGAAGCGCCGACACGGTCCCACGACACAAAGGGTAAAACAAATGCCGCAGTGCCCAGCTCGACATCTAGTAGCACCCCAGCATCGTGGAGTCTGTTCTCTACTCAGAGGATCTCTTCTGCAAAGCCAAAGAAGCCACTCAACGCACCCTGGCCAACGACGGAAGATACGCATGTCTCAGGATGGACCCGCAACGAGAGCGAGGTTCTCTCCCGGGCTCGCTCGGATCTGGCCGCTTTTCACTCTCGTTGGGCATCAGGGGAAACAGCAGCCTCCTCGAGACAGATCTATGACGCACCGCTGCCTGACTTTGTCTGTCGTATGAATCGCACTCGACCACAACCCGCGCTAGAAGGCATCTCCCTCACCGGCTCCGACGAGTTCAAGTCGACCGACGATTTTATCGGTCAGATCGAGATGATGCACCTCTCCCAGCTGGCGGTCGCGTCCACCGTCGACCAGGCTGAATCCTGCCGCAAGACAGGCCAGCTATGGAACGACGCCTTTCGCCCGCACCTCTCTTGTGGCTGCCTCGGCAACGAAGGCAATGCCAGCTACCTGCTCGACTGGCTGCGTCGGCTGCTCGTCGCAGCGCCTGGCTCGGTGAGGACCACAGACAGCAAGCGCAAGCACGGCATTCAGCGTCGGGTCGATCGCAAACGCAAGAAAAGAAGGAGGGGATACAGCGACGACGAGGACAGTGACGATATGGCTAACTTCATCGTCGATGACGACGAGGATGATGTGGGCGAGTACGACGATTCGATTGCGGATGACGAGGTCTTTGGCAAATTTGGTCGGATTGATCGTCAGACGGTGCTCACCGACGATGAAAGTGTCGATCTCAAATCGTCCCAAGGCACCGCTCCTGCAGGGCCAGCATCGACTGCACAGCCACCCGCATCCCAATCGAGCAAGCACGCGGGCTTCGCATCGCTCGACAAGCTCACCAACTGCATGGTCCTCACCGGTCCCAGCGGCAGCGGCAAAACCGCTTCGGTCTACGCGTCCGCCTCGGAGCTCGGGTACGAGGTCTTCGAGCTGTACCCGGGCATGGGTCGACGCAGCGGTCGAGACCTGCTCGCTGCCGTCGGTGACTTGGGACGCAACCACATGGTCTCCTCCGGTGGCGTGGGAGGTGGTGCCACGTTCAAAAAGCCCGCCGCCGCTGCGCCGAGCGGCTCATCGACGGTGCGCCAGTCGCTCATCCTTATCGAAGAGGCGGACATCCTGTTTGACGAAGATAAGGGGTTCTGGGCTGCAGTCATCGAGCTGGTGGCAGAGAGCAAACGACCAGTTGTCATCGTGTGCAACGAACTTGACCTTGTGCCGGTGCACGATTTGCCCGTGCAGCAGATCCTGCACTACGCCACGCCGCGAATGGAGGAGGCGGTAGCGTGGGTGCAGACTGTAGCATCGGAGATGGGCCGCTTCCTGCCTGCGGACGAGGTGGAGGGTCTGCTGCTCCAGTTGCCCGGCACCGAAGTCGCTGTGGACCTGGAGGACGAGGCGCAAATCGATCTTCGCCAGGCGCTGAACCAGGTGCAGTTCGGGCACTTTGCATGCGATCCGCCGGTGTCGCACGCAGATGCGCAGCAGCGGGACTTTCTGGAGACGCAAGCGGCGAAGGAGATGGAGATGCGGGCCGTGGCGCGCGCGGCAGAGTCGAGCAGTCTCGCTGATGTGTTCGAGACTGGGCTGGGAAGGGGTGTACAGGCGGACGTGTTTGGCGATGCGGGAATGGAGACGTCAGCGACGTCGCGGCAGTGGGGGTCGTGGGTGCAGCTGGTGGCTCAACCGCTGGCGTGGCATCAGCAGAGGCAGGCGCTCGCGGGCAGTGCAGAGATCGAGTACAGGAGCACGCTGGCCGACATCCACGAGCGTCTCGGGCTGGTAGGGCTGCCGTCGATCATGACTTGTGACGGCGTGCACGAGTACGGTGGGGTTCGAATGACGGACGCTCTTCTCGAGCGATTACAGTAGGTTTCTTTCTATCGTCACGCATAAAGTTCTGATCACTGACACACTCTCTTCTCTTGATTCTTACGAAACAGACACCGCGAGCGCTTGAACCTACGCACCCTCGTCCGTCCCCTTCTCATCCACCGTCACTCGGCCTCTCATCTTCCACCCTCGCTCATCACCGACTATGCGCCTCTGATCCGCCTCATGGCGCTGATCGATTCCGACCTGGCCGAGATCCACGCCTCGCTCCAACAGGCGCACGCAGCGGACCCGACCAACGCACCCCTACCTTCGGGCAGGTCGACGCGCAACTCATCCCGGGCGCTCACGTCGTGGCTCACCGGCAGCGGTGGGCAGGAGTACGGGTACGAGCGGTGGCTCGCCGCGCTTGGCCCGGGCGAAGTTTTGGCTGCTAAGAAGACGACATTGGTGTTTTAAAATTGCTTGGTGTATACGAGGTTGCTGGTGCGATGCTTGGCTTATTGCCAGTAGAGGGAGCCGCCGAACACGTCGGGTGAGGTGAGGGGAAAGAGGAAGTGGGCGAACAACGCAATGCCTGCTGCGTAGGTGATCCATATCACTGTCAAAGCAAAAAGTTCACATCAGCACCTGTCCCTTCCTCGCAGACTCGTGTGTGACTTACAAGCAGCATTCTTGCTGAATCGCCTGGCGTCCGCCATGGGGTTGGGCAGGCCCATGACGTTGCAAAACACATGTGCAGCCATTGGGGCGAGCACACTTCCACTGCGAAGAAAGAGGAAGTTGGCGTACCAACCGAAGATGCCTGTGTATGTCAGTTGGACGGATGCGATCAGAGCTCCTCGTAGTGCAGCCTGACGGGTGCGTCCGCCTTGAAGGAAGACGTTCCATGCGTGATGGGCGTGTGCGATGCCGAAAAAGGCTGGGGTGAGGAAGATGAGGCGGAGGCGAGAGAGACCGGCGAAGAAGAGCGGGACGAGGATGGAAGATCGAAAGACGAGTTCTTCGGTGAGCGGGCCGACGAGGTAGTTGCGCACCCCGGGGAGGGTGGTCAGCTTGTCGACGATGTCTGATTGGATCGAGAAGTGGCGTTGGAAGGGCAGCGAGGAGGAGAGGTAGGTGGTGTAGAGCGGACCGAGGAAGAGGAGGGAGGTGAGGAGGAGTGGGGATGCGATGTGCGTGGCTATCGCCGTGAGGTAGGATGAGAGCGAGGGGTTGAAGGGGAGGAGGTTGGAGGTGAGCAGTGAGGGTGTTGGGAGAGGCAGGCCGAGAAGACGGCTGATGTTAAGCGTGTCGAGGAGCCAGCCCTGTTAGAGAAGAGATGGTCAGCTGCACTCTCGTAAGACTATATGCAGGGCGGATCAGACTTACAGCCCTTGGCACGACGCCTTTCAACCATATCCCAACACCTGTTGCCAGCACCGTCGCCGCAGTGGCCAAGCTCGCTGTCTTTATTCGTGACCTGATGACGACCGGATGGTCGCGATCCATGATGTTGCCGTCCGCATCTTGCTTGCCTGCTAGCCGGCCAGCGGGCGAGAGGTAGAGAGAGCCGACGTAGGTGAGCGTGAACAGGGTGGAGGCGCCCACTGCAAAGCCGACGGACAGGATGGGCGGGGATAGCGGCGAGTTGGGGAGGTTGGCTATGAGCGACATCGTTACGCTATACGAGGATGAAGGGGAGAGGTGAAGAAGGGCAAGGGCCAAAGGAGGAGAACAAAGAGAAAGGCAAAGGCGAAACGAGCATGACGAGGAACAAAGGGTCCAACTTGTGCATGAGGAAGGAATCAAAGGGACCAACACCGGACCCTGAAACAAGACTCGAATTCACCGAGGCGACGCACGATCCATCACCTTTGGATCGTTACCATCACATCCATCGACATCACGCAGCATCTCTTTGGGAGAAGTTGGAGATGCTGACGATATGTCGGCCAATTATTGGGCGTCGACGCAATGGTATGTCACCCACTCGAGGTCGCGCATGGTCTCAAGTGGACCTCGGTGACTGATACATCCTTCACTCTGTGTGCGACGACAGCAACAACTGGTTGCTAGACAGACCGCAGCTCGAACTGGCGAGAAAAGAGGACCTCAAGTATGCTACAGCGCTCGAATGTGCCGCCATTGGAATCTTCTTCTCGAATCGTGAGTGCTGACACAGCCCCATCGGACTGCCTTCCGAACACTGAATGCTGACCATGACATGCACCGTCTCGCCGTATCCCTTCGTACGCCACTTGCTCATCACAGTCCTCTCAACAATCTGCAAGCGTCTCAACCTGCGTCAGCGCGTCGTCGCCTCGGCCAACGTCTTCTTCCGCCGCTTCTTCGCCAAGAACTCGTACTGCGCGCTCGACCCGTTCCTCGTCTGCGCCACATGCGTCTACGTGTCAGCCAAAGTGGAAGAGTCGCCCATCCACATCAAGTCGGCGGTCGCCGAAGCCGCGCGCTCGTTCCAGGAGGTCGGTTTCCGCAGCATGCCGACCGACAACTCGAGTTTGGCCGAGATGGAGTTTTATCTGCTCGAGGAGATGGAGTTCGACATGATCGTGTTCCATGCGTATCGGTCGCTGGTGAGTATGTTCGATACGTATGGGAATGGGAGGTATGTGGAAAACTTTAGTCTCACGGGGCAGCAGGGAGTGACGGGGTTGGGCATTGAGGCGGAAGCATTTGGCGTGGTGAAAGGCCTAAGCAGCGTTGAGGAGAAGGAGGCAGCTGGCGGTTCAGCAGAGGAAGGGGGAATAGCAAAGATGACCGAGTTCGACCAGCCAGTTCTGCAGATGAGCTGGTTCGTCCTCAACGACGCTTACAAGTTGGATATCCCGCTCATGTACCCACCGTACATGGTCGCGCTCGCAGCGATATGGCTCGCCCTCACACTCCACCCCGGGTCGTGCGATACCATCAACGCCTCCCTCCAAACGATGCAGCACAAACGAGATTCGTACGGAACCAACATCCAGTCCATCCTCGACAACCCAAACTCGACCCCCGCCGAGCTGCTCGCAGCGACCAAACAAGAACAGCCCACCCCACCAAGCCAGGAAGCGCTCACGTGGTTCGCAAGCTTAAACGTCTCGCTCCCGCTGCTGGCCGAGATCGTGCAGGAGATCATCAGCGGATATGCGCTGCAGAAGGACGTTGCGGGGTTGATCAGCGATGGACCGGGCATGGTGGCGTTGCTCGAGAGGATGAGGGAGTCGAGGCGGTTGGATTTGCTAGCCAAGGCGAGGGAGCACAGTGGCAGCGGGACAGCCGAGAGAAGGGCTGGTCGATAGAGTGTACTTGTAAGCAATGATGACCTTTGTATCAATACATTTGAGAGAAGAAGAATTGAAGAGAGCCGAGAAAAGGGGATATGCTGTGGATCAGGCTTCGGTGCCTTCGGGTAGCCTGCCGACCACCTTGACTGCGTAGAGGCCTGGCAAGCGCTTTTCTGCAATCGCAACATCCGAGCAGAGATTGAACGAGAGTCAGCATCGATAGCACTGTATTGGAAACGTCCTTGCGTGCGACTGCAACTAACCGATGCGCTGCCACTTGGCGACCCAGCTCTCCTCGGGTCGCAGCATTGAGATCATCCCGTCAAAGTTGGACGTCGTGCATTCGGCCACTCGGTCTTGACTGCCTTGCATCTGTTGGTCCGTCGAGCATCGTGGGTATAAATGCGGACACGTCAGTATTCGTTACCGAGTGACAGATGCGCGCTGCTGGGACTACCTACCTCGAGAACCGGTTCGCAGTTGGGACACCCTTTCAGGTGAAAGTCTCTTGGTGACTGAACAAATTGACAGCGCAGACACGCTCGAAGCTTTTCCTTCCTTGCCGACATTGTGAGCTGTGTGTACTGTGTCGATCCTAGCTCTTCAGCTGTGGCTTGGAGGTGGTGTGAGGAAGAGGAGGTCGTGTTGAATGGCTGCCGAGGACTGAGCTCCAAGTTGCTCTCTGTGCAGGCGCAGCAAGCCCGAATCCCGAGCAGCGAACCGACTCTGCCAAAATGTGGAAGATGAAACGAAGCAACGCGGACCGTGCTTCTTTCTCCCATTCTTCTCGTCATTCATCCAGTCTCAACTGCATTTCAACACAACATGGACGGATGGGATCAGCCATCGAGCGCTGGCTCCGGATACGGCCAGCAGTATCAGCAGTCCTATAACAACGGCAATGGCAATGGCGCATACGGCAGCGGCGGTGGTGCAGGAGGAGGCTATGGTGCGCGAGACCAGGGTTGGGCACCTCGTCGTGGAGGCCGAGGCGGCCGTCAATCTGGCGGCGGCGGCGGTGGCGGTGGATACTATCAAGGCGCTCGTGGTGGCGGTGGAGGAGGAGGATACCAGCAGCAGCAGCCATCCGTAGAACAGCGCGAAGAGAACCGGATCCGATACATTCGTTCGCAACTCTTCAAGCTCGGCGAGGAGAAGGACTTTCATCCTCCTTCTGACCTTCTCAAGATGGCACGCTGGATCGAAGACAAGGCGACAGATGGCATCGAGCCCATCACGGGTGCCTTCAGGGTCATGGTCACCGAGCAACCTCACAAGACTCCCCTCATCGCCGCATTGATCGGCTTCCTCTGCCTCTCGCAACAGTCCAAGCCCGCCGCTCCTCCCCCGCGAAACCCGGACGACGCTGACCTCGACGCCGATCAAGACCAAGAGATGGCAGCTGCACCAAGTTCCGATCCCGACTCGCTGGGCATCACCATCGTCAAGGACCTCGTCAAGGCCTTCCGCAGCTACCTCGACGCGCGCCTCTGGAGGAACACGCGTCTGAGCCTGCACCTCTTTGCCGCGCTAGTCCCGCTTCACATCATCCCTGCTCATTCGCTGCGTACGCTGTTGGCCTCATTTGCGGCCGTGCTGGAGGAGCCGGCGGTAGCAGCAGCAAGGGCGGATCGAGCCGCTATGTGCATCATCGAAACCCTCTGCCGCGCCGGTCAGGACCTCTTGAGCGACAGCGAAGGGGCGCGCGCCGAGCTCGACGACCTGATCCAAAAAGTGGTCACTTACGATGCAGCACGCAAGGTCGAAGTGGAGCTCACTGAGCCTGTGCACGACCTTGAAGCCATCTGGCTCGAAGGCTTCTCGGATGCCGTCAAGGCGTTGGAGGAGCTCAGGGCGAGAGACTACAGAAGACCCATCTTCTTGCCCGTGCCTTCGGACCTCCTTCCCGCCGCCATCTCGCCCGCTGCAACGCAAGTGCCCGAGGGGAAGCGCATCGTGTCCCTGCCAGACGTGCTCGTTCCGCCTGAGGAGGACGCGGAGGACCAGGGTCTGGACGTGGCGTACGCCCAGCTCGGCGAGCACCAGGTCAAGCGACGCAAGATCGACACGGGCAAGGGCGAGCTGGAAGAAAAGAAGGCGGCTGTCGGACCCGAGCGTGTCAGTCTGCAACCACGATGGTTTTCCAACACGCTGCCGAAGGTGGCCTCTCCCGCATCGGTGGTGCTGCGCGCCGTGCTGGCCGACATGATCGACCTATACGAGGTCAATCGCAAGGAGGCGGCCAAGCTCATCCTCGATCTGCCCAACTGGGTGCGTCGCGGCACCTTCTCTTCCAAGAACTCGCCCGAGGCCGGTCTATTCGGCGAGATGGACGACCCCCAGCATCCGGACGAGAGCGGATACTCGCTCGACGACCTGCTGGTGGAGACCATCCTCTCCACCGCCTTTGTTCTCCCCGCTCCGCCGCGCAACCCGCTCTACTACACCGGCCTGCTGCGCGAGATCGTCACCCTCACCCCTGGCACCGTCGCCCCCTCACTCGGTCGGACCATCCGCACCTTCTACAACGCCCTCTCCTCGCCCACCAACATCGACGTCGAGACAGTCCACCGCTTTGCCGACTGGTTCGCCATCCACCTGTCCAACTTCAACTTTGGATGGGCGTGGAAGGAGTGGATTCCGGACACGTCGCTGCCTGCTACGCACCCGAAGGTGGTGTTTATGCGTCGGATCGTGGAGCTCGAGATCCGACTGGCGTACTTTGAGCGGGTGCAGCAGACCTTGCCTGCCGAGATCCAGGCGTTGGCTCTACCCAAACAGGAGCCGGGGGCGACGTTTACCTATGCCGACGAGGCGCATCCGTACGCGGCGCAGGCGGGTCGATTGATCAACTCGATCAAAGCTAAAGCTTCTGCCGAGGTCATCCTTGCTGATTTCGAGACGTTTAAGTCCTCGATCATCGAGACTACCACCTCCCTTCCTACAGAGACCTCTGCAGGCATGGTACCCAACGCAACCCAAGCCGATGTGGTAGTGCGCGATCTGACCATCCAATGCATCCTCTCGGTCGGCAGCCGTTCGTTCTCGCACTTTCTCAACATTGTTGAGCGCTACCATGCGTTGCTCCGTCAATTGTCGCGCAGTGGTCGCATGCGCGCAGCGATCCTAGCGGGAGCGGTGAGGTTCTGGAACGCCAGTCAGCAGTGGGTGCACATCGTGGTGGATAAGCTGTTGCAGTATCGCATTGTGGAGCCGGCGGATGTGGTGGAGTTCATCTTTAGTCCGCCGGTGGATGAGCCGGGGGCGATTCGGACCGGTGGAGAGAGGGAGGGTTGGGCGGGGTTCAACACGTGGACGCTGCTGCGTTTGACTCTTGAAAAAGTGAATGGGCGGGTGGATCAGCTGCAGAAGCGACTCGAGGAGATTCAGCGGAAGGAAGGCGAGGAAGCCGAACGAAAAGAGGCCGCCGCCGCCGCAGGGTTGCCGTTTAGCGATGAACCCGAAGCAGCTCCGGAAAAAGCTGAACCGCTCTTTCCCACCAGCGCAACCCTCCCCATCCGACCCGAGGAAAAGTCCGCCGAACCATCCTCCACCGAAGCCCTGGCAAACCTCGACGCGATCAAGAGCGAACAGCGCAAAGTGCTCATCCTCTCCGTCACCGGGTTCAAGAATCTCCTCCTCTCCGCCGACGGCAGTCAGGACGAGTGGACGCAATGGTGGATCAGCTCGTGGTACAAGCAGTTTGTGCGCTGCTTTAACCGGCAACTGCTGCAGAACCGACAGACGCTCCTGACGAATTGTTTCGGAGAGACGGATGGTGAGACGGGAGAGAGGACGAGGGAGTGGTTGGAGCGCGCGATCGACGTGCTTTCCGAGTGAAAAGAGATGCAATTTGAAACAGGTTCAATGTGATCGAGAGATGTGTGCTGCTGCGATATCGCCTGCGCGGGACGATGTCTCTCAGCCTTTGTGTTCAGACGCCACGTCCATGGGGTCTACAGCCGTCCTCACAGTCGGATCTGCACACGAGCGCTTGCAATGATCTGAAAGGTGAGGATCGAAATTTTCATTGTTGGTGTGAGCGACGAGACTCAGTAAGCCAGATCGACGTCTCCCTCGGCAGCGCCGTCGAGATCCTGGTAGCTCTTGGGTGCAGCTCTCTGGGCGCGCGGGTCCAACGGCTTAGGCGCGGGCGGCAGGGGGTCTGGAATGACCTGTGGTCCTTGACCCGCATCTGCAGCGGCGACCACGCCGCCGAGTCGCATGCCCAGCGCTGCACCTCCTCCGTTGCCTCCCGGTGGACCTCTCCTTGGCGAATCGATGGCACTCGCATTGCCGAATCGGATCATGCCCATCCTCCCGCCAGAACCGAACATTCCCCCATTGGCACCACCCTCCAGCCGCTGCGCTAGTGCCGGCCCGCCTCCGGGGCCATCCTTCGGAGGCTGACTCGTAGCCCTACAAGGATCCCTCACGTACGCATTGAAGAACCGTACCTCATCCAACGTCTCCCCCGCCACCCCCTCGATGAACCCACGATGCTTATTCAGAACATGCTTCTGAACGAAGATGGCCGCTTTGAACAGCTTGCCGCACTGGGCGCCGTTGACGTCGACGGTGCAGCGGTGCTTCTCCTTCTCCTCCTCCTTGATGTACGTCAGCGCGGCGGTCATGAGCTCGTCACTGATGCTTTTGCCGCCGAGGTCGGTGAGGTCCGTCTTGTCGTCGGCGAGCAGCAGGCTGGTCTTTTGATCGACACTGCGTGCCCACGATTCGTCGTTGGTGTTCTCCCGTGGGTCTTCAACGAGCGTTCCCGGAGGAGGCTGCTTGCGTCCGTGACGCGGACTGCGGCGGAGGAGTTCTTCTTCGAATTCGCACACGAGCGAGATGTAGTAGTCGCAGTGGTAGACGGTGCGCAGCAGGTCGAGATGCAGGTCGAGCTGATGCTTGAGGGCTCGACGACGATCTTCGCGTTTGGAGGAGGGCTCGTCAGGGTCGTAGCCGCGCTCGAGATCGTCGTCCACCAGGTCGGTCTCGATCTGACGGATGCGATGCAGGATGGCGTCGGATCCGCTGATCTCCAACCAGGGCTTGCTGTCCGATGAGGTATCAGGTGAAGCGGCGTCACGGAAGAGCACTTCGCGGTCCTCCGTCTCGAATCGCTCGAGCAGCTGCTTGCAGTGTTTAAGATCGATGAGCAGGCGGTGGAAGGAGTTGGCATACTCGGGGACTGTGCGGACCTTGCTCGAGGTGGGCTTGGTGCAGGGGGCGAGGTTGAGAGAGAAGCCATCGACTTCCTTGCCTTGAAGCGCGTTGAGAGTATCGTCCATGTCAATGTCAGGGTCGTACATGGCCCAACCGACGCGGTGCCATCGCTTGGCCACGTGTGGCTCGCCTAGAGCCACGTATCGGAACCCTGGCTTGGTTTTCAGAACGTCCTCGAGCTTCTCTCTTGACACGTCAGCAGGGAAGGTCTTGACGAGGATCTGGTGGTTGCAGGCGGGAATGATAGCCTGCTCGGCATGCAGTACTTCTGGTTCACCGTAGCGCGAAAGAAGCGTGACATCACCAGGCTCGGATCGACCGCCACGGTGATCCTGGTGGTTGTCGCCGTCGTACGAGTCGGCGCGTCTGCGCGAGTCGGACCGCTCGTCCGAGTCCTGGATGTCGTAGTTGAGCTTGTCGAGCTTGCCCTCCTGCAGCTCTTGGAGCCAAGCCTGCTTCTTGCCAGCACGAGCGGCTCGCTTCCGGTCATTACGAGCGCTGACCCAGGGCTCTGCAGGCGAGTACTTCTCCTGGAACCATGCCTCGTGTCTGCGCTGCTCAAAGAAGGCAGCGATGGCCTTCTTGTTGAACGCAGCTTTGTAGGTCTGGTAGGCGTCGTAAAGCTCCTGAGTGGCAGGCTGATCGATGGACCTGTCGCGTGCGGATGGATGCGCGGCCTTGATCATCTGAGCATACTGGCGGAATGTAAGCAAATTGTCGGACTGCATGGGATCGGGAGCTGGACGAGGCTCAAAGGGCGGCCTTGCACCGGAGTCGGAGGCGTGCGGCGCATCATCCCTGCGATACTGTGTGTCGTTGTTGGGATAGTTGCGTTCGCGTTCGCGGTAACGTGGACGGTCGTCTCTGGAAGGAGGTGGAGGGTCGTCGTACCTAGACCTGGCTTCGTAGCGCTCGCGATCCTCGTAGGGCGAGGGGCGGTAGTCGCGGTCTCGCTGATCATGCTCGCGGTAGTATCGGTCCCATTCTTGAGCTCGATTGCGCTCGGAGCGATCATCGTATGGATCTGCGCCGCGATAGTTGTCGTAGGCGGGTGGTCGCGATGCATAAGGAGATGGCTCACGGTAGTCTCGCGAAGGACGGTCCCATGGATCGGCAGAAGGATAGTCGTTGTAGCCGCTTGTACGCCTCTCGTCGCGGTAGTAGGAAGGAGAAGGCGAACGACCACGTTTCCTGGTGCGATCGTAAGGATCGTCTAAGGGTGCAGATGCATACGAGTCTGGAGGTGGACCGGAACGGTCATATGGACGATAGGAAGATCTGTAATCCATGATGAGGAAGGGTATGCGAGATGTCTAGAGCATGCCAATGGATAAGCCAAGGGGAAAACGAACAGCGGTGACGGCTGCTTGCGCGGTGTGCAGTGTGGATGCCGGATACGAACGAGGGCGCTGTGGTGCAAGGCGTAAGAGGGTATGCACCGGTGCAGACCACCGCAGAGCGAAATGAAGGGCTGCGTGGGACCGTGAGACGCCAAAAGGGAGAGCGCGGGAAGAAGGATGAAACGAGAAGAGATGAAGAAAGGGCAGGACGAGACCGAGCAAAGAGAGATGAGACGAGGACGAGAGAGACGAAGAACGACTCGGCTCTGCGCTGTCTGTCCCTTGTCACCCAAACCCACTCGAAATTGCCAATTCCTTCCAACTCGCCAGGCCAATTTGACAAGAGAAACAGCATCGGGTGGCCTTCTGTTTGGCCATGATAGGAGGCAGTCACTTTTGACGCGACTAGATAGCTTGAAATCGGGAGCACGAACCGAGCCAGATCGGTCGATCCACACCAGCAGGCCCAAGCACACACACACATACACACACAAAGGCGGCTAGACTTCAGGCGTGCCTGTGACTGAAAGCCGGTTCAGGTGACTGCTGCTGACATTGACTATGATCGTATCTGGATGACATGCCGCAAGTTTGCTTGCTGCGTCGTGGGCTCGGGCCTGGCTGGGATCGATTATAGGGCTCAAGGCGCGCTTTGGAATCTGTTTGGCAGCTGATTGCCAAGGAGCAGGGCGTTGAGCGGCTGTTTGTCTGCTTAAATTCAGCCCAACTGACAGCGGCAAGCAGCGCATCTCAGCAGCTCAGCAAGCAGACCATCAGCAAGCAGCCGTCATGAGCAGCAGCAGCATCAGCAGCACGGACTCTAAATTCGAGTCTAATCGCTCAACTTAAACCTTCTCGCGCTCTTTGTCCCCTCCTCGACCACGATATCACTTCCACCACGACGCACAGCGGACCATGTCTTCTTGACCAACCCCAACGCATTCGACCGCGCCCCTCAGTCTCTTGCCTGTCAGCCATCGTTGCGCTACGGCCAACCTCACATTCTTGTCGCGTTACCGTGCCTTGCCGTCGCCGCTCAGGCGCGTCCATCGCGCTCACTTCTCATCCCGCTCCAGTCCATGCTGTCCCTCCTCGTCGACAGCTGTGACACCCATTCTCCCAATTCTTCTCGCGGCATCGGGAGCGTCTGATGCCTCTTGGCGTCAATTGCCATCATGATGCCCAATAACGCCTTTCACATGCAGCAGCACATGCCGCAACAGCAGCAGCAGCCGCAGCATCCCGGTGGCATGCCTCCCAACGCCGCCTTCGCTATGCAGCCTTCGGTCTACACTCAGCATGCCGCACAACAACAGCAGCAGCAGCCTCATCAACAGATGCAGCAGGCCCCGCATCAGCAGCAACAGCAACCACAGCAGCACCCTCATCCGCAGCAGCTCCATCCGCACATGCAGCCGCAGCACCCTCAGCAACACCAACACCAGCAGCAGCAGCCCGCCATCTTTGGTGGCGCTCCCGCTTCTGCGTCCGTCACCCAGCCCGTCCATATGGCAAACCCTGCCTCCGCTTCTTCTGCCTATCATCCCACTATGCAACAACATCAGGCGCAGATGAGGATTGCACAGGCAAACCAGCCTCACATGGTCAACGCTCAGCATCAGCGTCCGCCCATGTCCGCCGCCAACATGGCTTTCGCTCAGCAGCAACAACAGCAACAGATGCAGCTCCAGCAGCAGCAGCAAATGCATCTTCTGCAACAACAGCAGCAACAACATCAGCAGCAACAGCAGCAGCAATCGACTCCGAATCAGCCGCCGCGCACCCCGCAGCAGCAGCACCAGCAGGTTCTCTTACAGCAACAACAGCAGCAGCAACAACAGCAACAACAGCAACACATGGCTCAGTCATCACAAGTCAATCTGCATTCGCATCCGCATCCTCAACAGCAGTCGCAACAGTCGTCTTCCGCCCCGCCTATGCATCAACAGCATCCTCAAACACCCTCCGGTCCAGGCCTACACCATCCCTCCGCTTCTCAACCCACCACAGCACACAATAGCCCCATGCCTAACGTCCTCACTCAGAGGCCGGCACAACCTGGCCCGCATCGTGCGCCCACTCCCATCTCGCATTCCAATCAGCCCATGCACAATGCACCACCTGGAGCCGTCGTGGCCAGCCCACAAGTCAACGGTCCAATACCGCCTCGCCAGGCTTCCGTGCCTCTCAATCACGCGCCTTCCACACCCACTCATACACGTCCACCCTCCGCTGCGCCTACTCCCTCTCTCCAACCAGCCACTGCTCCTCAGCCCATGTCCATCGCGCGGCCAGCCACAACCTCTCCCTCCTCGAGTCAGCTCCCTCCCTCGGGCCTTGCTGCTGCCTCGATGGCCGGCGTCAACGGCGTGATGCCATCAGGGCTGGCTACGACTGACGCCATTGCCGGAGCGCCAGGACCGAACCCTCAGCTTCAGGCTCAATTCCCGAGCGGGGCAGGCGTGTTGCGGCTGCTGCAGTATTCCGAAGCTCTCAGCTCTGCCGGCGAACGCGGCGACATGGGCTACTGGCGCGCCTTTGTCAACGAGTTCTTCGTCCCTACCGGCGTATTCCGTGTGATCCTCTACAACGCCAATTCGCGCGAGCAGAAAGGCTTCGAGGTCCCAACATGTGTACTGCCACGCTTTCTGCTCACCAACTATGTCTCAGGTCTCCGCTCAACCCAGTTGCAGCTCGAGAACCCTCGAGAGTATCATACCGGATGGCCACCTGTCAACCCGCTACCACCGCCCCCGCCTTCGCACAAGTACCTCAACAGCTTCCCCTCGTCCAATGTGACGCATCAGGTGGACGTCTCCAAAGCCACCTTCCTCTCGAGCTTCGACAGTGGCTGGCAGGTGCAGATGACGGGGCTCTTGCGGGCATGCTTCGTGCCTTGGGCGGTGCCGCAGCCGGGCGAGCCAGGAAAGATGGGCGTGCGACTGCGACTCGAATCGCTTGACTTCACCGTGCATGCTCACACGGGCTTCATTCCACGCATGGCCATTCAAAAGTCCAAAGTGGAGCACCCTCTACCCAACAGCTTGGTGTCCAACATCCTCAGCACAGGTGACAGCAGCGCATCCAGTCAAAACGGATCCAAGAAAGGTCAGGCGAGAGGTGCCGCGGCGGCTCGCAAGGAGGAAGCCGGCGACACGAAACGGGACGAGAACGGCGATGCGGTGGTCAAGACCGAAGACGGATCCGGCTCGGGCGACGACGATGTCAGCAACCAGAGCGGATACACGGTCGCGGTCGAGAAGACCTTCTTGCCAGACTATCCGGTCAACGAGTACGGCATCAGCCTACGGGCGATGCGCTGTCTCGAGATCACTGAAAGCGTTTGCCAGCTACGCGATCTGATCGACCTCAGCATGCGGGACAAGTTGGGGCCCATCGACTCTCTGCGCAAGTTTGCGACGCAATACAGAGAGATGCAAGCGGGCCGTCCAACGTCACAGATTGGCGCAGCAGATGCAAACGGAGCGAATCAGCAGCCGTCCAGCGATGCTGCTGCCACGCCATCGCAGGTGCCGGGTCGACCGCCAAGTGCGCAAGGTGGACCTACCGAGAACGGCGTCGGCTCGAATTACGCATCGCCCAGTGTCCCCAATGGAGTGGCAGGACTCAAACGTAAGGGCAAGATGGCGCCGAGCCCCAGTCCCAAGCTGTCCAACACCAACAATCCCGCCAAAAGGCAGCGATGAAGGCATCGCACTTTGGGACTATCTTGTATTTGTACCGCACCTAGCTCAGCTGTAGCAGTGGATCTTTGTGATGGCAATGGATTTGACCCAGCCACACGAGTCGTGAGACGTGGTCGACGTGGAACTGAGCCCAAAATATCGCTGGAAGAAATGGATGAGTTTGCAGGGCGCGTAGCGGGCAAGTCATCTCGGTGAAATACGTGCACGCGGGCAAGCTCAGGCACGATTTCGCAGTCCGCGGCGGGAGCATTTGCTTTTCGAGTTGGAGGTGGAGATGAAAGATGCTTCCGAGCTTCCACCATCCCCG
This sequence comes from Kalmanozyma brasiliensis GHG001, assembly GCF_000497045.1. NCBI lineage: Eukaryota > Fungi > Basidiomycota > Ustilaginomycetes > Ustilaginales > Kalmanozyma > Kalmanozyma brasiliensis. The sequence continues at coordinate 166,443 of NW_015961965.1, read as the reverse complement.
CCGCTCTCAGCATTGGAGATCGTCCTACATACACCATGTGGCTCACAGATCAGCAGAGTAAGTATCGCAGCATAGCTCAAGCCTGCTCAGAGGGACTCTGTGACTCAACAACCTCGTTCCCGGCTTCGCTTCACCAACAGAGATTGGCGCTGGACTGGTGTCTTTTGGCACCTTCTTCATCTTTGCCGGCATCCTCCTCTTCTTCGACGCTGCGCTGCTTGCGCTCGGCAACGTCCTCTTCACCGCCGGAATCGCACTCTTGATCGGCCCACAAAAGACATTCTACTTCTTTGCGAGGAAACAAAAGATCCGAGGCACGATCTGCTTCTTCACCGGAATGATCCTCGTATTCTGCAAGTGGGCCGTGATTGGAATGCTGGTGGAAGGATTTGGCTTCCTCAACCTGTTCGGGTAAGTCGGCGACTCGCATCGACGTCGCTCCGACCCTGAAAGAGCTTGCTGACCAGGCTGCTTTGTCTTCTCTTTCTCGCTTTGGTCCTTCCTACAGAGACTTCTTCCCAGTCATCCTCAACTTCCTTCGGCAGCTTCCCATCATTGGCAACGTGTTATCGTTGCCAGGTGTGGCCAACGTGAGTAGCTCAATCGGGCGACACGCTGTAAGGGGAACTTCTCGACTGACTCGATTCCATCATCTTCTCCCTCTGCTCCATCTTGACAACAACAGGTGCTGGACCGACTCGCAGGAGCTCGTCAATCGGCCGTCTGATCCGGCTCGCACCCGGATCAATCAAGTCAAACGCACCGCACAGTGCGAACAACCAGAGCTTCTTCAGGCTTGTGTACTACCATGCGTTCAATCTTTGTAGGAAGTCGCGAGAAATGCCAAAACACAAACAAGCAAAGTAGAGCATCGAGTGCGTGGCAATGGACGCACTGCGAAAAGCGCGAAACATGCCGACAATCTGCCTTGTGACAGATTGAGAAGTGAGCATCTGCCAGCTTCATTGCGACGTGTGCATGGACGACCGAGGTCTCCCTGAAGAGCCGGCAAGATCGTTTGTGGGTGTGTGTTGAACTCGCTTTTGAATTGGAACGAAACGCGTCTTTGGGCTGGCGGCAAGCTTGCTTCGCACCGTTTTCCCGCAACCCGAAATTGGATTCTTCGTCCCATTCCAACCTTGATTCTCCACTCCATCACCGTCGTTTCGGACTCGCATCACTTCCTCTCCGCGACTCACGCACTTGCCCGCTCAGCTCAACTCTTCTTGAACAGCATCGATCTCGTATTCGTCACCAACATCATCCATCTTCGAGCCCGGACATCGCCAACAGCATTGTGAGCGCCGCTCATCACCGTTCACAGGAGCATCCTCGTCGCATCGGCTCAGAGACTCATGCCGTCGAGACTGCTCTGAAGCGATCGTACATATCTCGTGTCTACTGCCGTGGTCCAGAATGGCATCATCGCCAGCTGCAGGCAGCTCGCACCTGCCACGTACGCACTCTAACGATGCCGCAACTCCAGGTGCACACTCCAGAGAGCGATCCAACTCATCTGTACCGCTCGCCAAGCGATTCAAGTCCGACCATGCTGACGCCTCTGCCGCAGGCCCGTCCATCAACGGCGCTTCCAACGGTCAAGATGTGGGCACAGCACAGGCTTCGGCCGGGACCAGACCTGCTGCCGCTGCGAATCCCGCGCCGGAGCAAAAGGACAACTTTGACAGTCTCGTCGACGTCATGGGCGCTTCCGGTGTCGACCTGCAAGCCGAAGAAGAAGCCATCCAGCGTCGAGAGCTTATGCAACGATCTCAAGGCGCGCAACACCACGCAGCACGACCCGACGACGACGACCTCTTCCTGCAGATGTATCCTCTCGCGTTAAAGGTGCACACCCTAGCGCAAGAGCATGGGCTGAGCGTCGACGCGGCCGTGCTCAACTATCTCTCCCTCGCTGCGAGGACGCGGTTGAAGAACGTGCTCGAAAACATGATCGCCTCGTCCCGGCATCGCAGCTGGTCGTCGCACCAACACCCGCCACCTCTTTTCCCGTCGACGTCGCAGCCCATGTATCACGAGCAGATCCTCAGCGACCCGGTGAAGCAGCTTGCGGCGCTCGAAAAGGCCGAGAGGGGAGACGAGGCGCGGCGGCGACGCGAGCGTCTTGCGCGAGATGAAGAGAGCTCCGCTCTCGCAGCCGGCGGTGGCGACGCGGACATGGACATGGATGACCCGACGGGTGCCAAGGGGGACGGTCGGAAGAGGCCCAAGAAGATCGGTCCCGGTGTGGCGGCGAGGAACATGTCCGAGGATGTGCGCAAACGGTTAGCTGACAGCACGGCGATGCGAAACTTGGGCGGTGGGTCGGCAAAGTATTCGTGGCTGTCTGGCGGATCGACGTTCCCGAGCTCGTTCAGCCCGTTGGGTGGGAAGAAGGGAAAGGCGGATGGAGAGGATGGGAAGTCGGCCAGTCGGTTGCCCAAACCGAAGTTTGCACCGCAGCCAACTGTGTCTGATTGGAGCGGGGTCAGTGCAGGCGACGCGTCTGCTGGCGGTGCGGGGTCAGCTTCAACGGGCGCGTGGGGTGACGTGGCGGCGAGACAGGCGGCAAAGGAGGAAGAAGAAAGGCAGGCCAGGCTCAAGGTCACCCTACGAGACGCACTGTTTGCGTTGGAGTACGAGAGAAGGGCGGGTGCAGGATATGGGAGCGGCGAAACGCTGCTGTATCGGTTGCGCGCTGGTGGCGAGCAGATGCTCAAAGCCAAAGAGACGTGATCGCGAAGAAGACCAATCCAAACGTTCAATCACTCTTGCTCATTGGCGCTGCCGTTCAAGACCGTGATGCACGTGCTTTCCGCCTTGTGACTGTGTCTGTCCGCGTGCGCTCCCTTCAGATCGCAGACCGCAGACCATCGGAATAGCTGAACAGAAGGCGACGCCAAAATGCATTTACGATCCACGACTCTACAAGGTCTAAGGCGTCTAGAGTAAGAGAGCGGGCGGAACACGCTCAGGGTATAGTGGCGCACGCTCGTGAAAGATGGCTGCGCTCAAAAAAAGGCGAAGCTTCGTGAATGACGATGGCGGGCCAGATCACTCAGCTTTTGGGAGGACGGCATTTGCGATGAGGTCCTGCAGCATCTTCAGCAGCGCAGGATTCCTCTGGTTGATCGGGCGTGCCTCTTCGATCCGGCGAGACTCTTCGACTCGGCGCAAAGCTTTGGCATAGTTTGATCTTGCGGCTCGGCGTATCTCTCTGAGCTGATGCCTTCGTTTTTCGTTTTCCGCGCGTTTGACCTCGAGCTCTGTTTGAATCTGCGCAGCCTGAGTGAAGGCGGAAGTATTCTTGGCGAATTGACTGAAGCCCAGATGAGGCTGTGCAGCTTTGCTGGTGTCATGAGGTTTACCGGCGGCCTCAGCGGACTGGATGGAATGGTGTGCAGCATGTCCAGGCCGAGGGATGTTGCTCGTCTTGCTGGGCTGAAGGACGTTTCGGACGGCCTGGCGATCTCGAAAGATTTCGTAAAGGTCCCTTTGTGGCCGCGACTGCGCATCGGGCTGCTTTGCTTGGACGTCAGGTTTCCTCGCTATGACCTCGAGCTCTTGCGTCTCGAAGTCAGGGTGGAAGCCATAGCATGTTACAGTCGTCTTTTGCGTAGTCACGACAGCAGGCCCAGCGTCAGTCGTACGAGCACGCTTGGCAGAACGAGTATCGGAAGGCTCGCCGCGGTGGTTCGAGGTTTCTTGAGGAGATTTGGACGCGTTCAAAGGTTGTGGGCGAATGTTCCGATACGTCGAGGTCGTTTGTGTTAACGAAGGTGCCGTAGTCGGCCAAGATTTCTCTGAAGCACGCGTTGGGGCCGCGCCGCTCTTGCTCGTAATGTAGGCTGGTGTAGGCTGGCTGCTTGCGATGGGCTTCAGACTTCGGAGGTGAAGTTGCTTTTGATGCTTGACCTGCTATCTCGCGTGAAGCCACGACTGTACGTGAATCACGCTTGGAAGCCTGGCTGCGTTCGCCCAGAATTCGAGCACATCGGTGGCGATGAGCCTCAGCCTGCAGCGCGCCTGTGGCGAGACGCAGAATTTCCTGCTTCTCTACATCTCCTGCGCCCCGAACTTCCGCCTGGATCAAAGATTCGAGGTACGTGTCTGAGGGCTCCAGGAGTCCTGGATCGCGTGCAAGGGCCCCCGTGCTGCGCATCTTAGCTATCTTCTTCAACTTCCTTCGAATCTCGGGCAGACTGCGTACTGGAAGCTGCAGCTGCAATGCCATGCGATTGAAGTCGAGGAACACGTGAAGCCAGTTGATTTTACCCTGATCCTGGCGAAGTTCGTCCTTGCTGCTCTCAGCCGCCGCGATGTTGCCGCGCGTGGATGAGAGTGAAGCGCCAAGGGACTGTGCGCTAGAATGTGAAGGCACTGTCGTGCGCGCCGATCTCGACGATGATGATGGCATCTGCTGTGGTTTTGGTCCGGCAGGCACTGGCTGCGAGGGTGCATGCGGTCGAGATGTGGGGTCCAAATGCGGTGTCTGAGATGGACCGGCCGCTGGGCCCTTGACTTCAGATGCGACTAAGTGGCGTCGTACGATGTCTATTTTGATCGCATCGTTGGCGAAGACGATCGAATGGACGAGAGAGGGGTAGAAATCATCTGTTGTTTGGACGGTAGCCCCATCGTAGAACACGCTTTTGCCTGCCTCAAGAGTTTTGAGGATCTCTGTCCATTTGCTCTGATAGGCATGCAGATCACGTTCCGAGACACCGAACTGCATGCAGATGCGGCTGAAGTCGTCTCTGAGCCACTGCCAGTTGATAGCGCTCGAATTCAGGCTTATCCGAGGAAGGTTGCTGGCGATTGGCGGTGCGTGGAGGCTTCCGGATGAACTTGAAGACCGAAGAGACTGGGTGCGGGAGTCGGATGACATCGATAGGAGCGGTGGGAGCGATGATGATGATGGGAACGACGGCTGATGTCCTTTCGACGGAGCGTCGACTGGCTGCAAAGAGTTGTCAAGTCGCGTCGATGTCAGCGACCGGGATGCTTTTGACGAAGCTGGTTGTGACTGCAAAAGTGCGTCATGACGCGATACTGGGAGTGATGGCGATGCTTGGATCGGATTTGCAGTTGCGTTCTTTCGTGACGATAGAAGCGGCGACGATGCGCTTTGGGGTAACGATGCTGGTTGCAGACGTGCGTTTGATCGCGACGCGAGCCCGGAAAGAGTATCTTGTTGCTTGGTCCGCTCGGCAGGATGAATCGCGTCGGAAGAGGCACCTTTCGCGATAGACATTACGTCCGTCGCGGCGTCTGAAAGTGGCTCTTGGTGCCCGAGTGAGTTCTGCTGATGATTGCTCATCGTTCTAGGATCGCATGTCTACAGTGGGGGAGGAGGGAGGGAATGATGCATGAGGTTGGCTGTCAAGTGACGTGTGAAACTTAATTTGGCTTTACCCGACGCACTGACCTTGCCAAATTGGACAGATCAACACTTTTTGGTTCGACTTTCTTCTCGACGCGCTTTGTCGTTGCACCACACCATCACCCGCTGACCTCTGCACCACCTTTCCTCCTAGCAACTCGTGCCATATCAAGAACAGTAGTGGCTTGCGAGATCAGCATGCTCTTTCCATAATTTTCGACTGTTTCTCCGACTCGTGTCTCGTCGCAAGCTGACATGCCGCCCTCATCCCTCGTCGCTTTCTTGCGGCGCGTCTGCTTCGATGACTACGGCTATACCTTTGCTTTCCCAGCCTTGACTATATCGACCCTTGCGCTCTCTCAGGCCGTCATCAGACGCATCAGCTTCACCGAAATCGACTTCCAGACCTACATTGCACAGGCTGCTCTCTTCCTCGATGGCGAACGTGATTACGCGAAGATCGACCCAAAGGGCGGGAGCGGACCCTGTGTCTACCCAGCCGTCCACCTCTACATCTACTCATTCTTCAATTGGCTCACAGATGGAGGCGCCAACATTCTGCCGGCTCAGAACGTATTTGCGGGGCTCCTGACGGCGATAAACCTTATCGCTGCCCTCCTTTACCGACAAGCAGGCATGCCTCCAATCACCGTTCTGCCGCTGATTCTGTCAAAGCGCATCTATTCCATCTTCCTGCTTCGGATGTTCAACGACCCCTTCGCTATCTTCCTCGTCTATCTTGCTCTCTTCGCAGCAGTCAACACCAAGTGGAAGCTATCGGCCCTCCTCTTCAGCCTTGGATTGGGCGTCAAGATGAACGTCCTCCTCTTCCTGCCCGGGGTCGCCGCAACTGCCTTCTACTACAGAGGCGTAAAGGGCGCGATCGCGTACATGACGATCGTCGTCTTGGTTCAAGCGTTGGTTTCCCTACCGTTCACTTTGCAAGATCCGCATGCATACCTCAAGGGGGCTTTTGACTTCTCGAGAGCCTTTCTCTACGTCTGGACTGTCAATTGGCGATTCGTTCCCGAGGCTACCTTCCTGTCCCAGCATTTTGCTAAGGGTCTCCTCGCAACTCACGCCCTCCTTCTCGCGCTTTTTAGCCTGTTCCGCTGGACATCGATCGGCTCGCAAGGACCTCAGTGGATTGTGCAGAACCTGTCCAACAAAGCTCGAAAACTCAGCCTAGTAGACAAGCGCGCGATCCTCTGTTGCGCATTCAGCGCCAACGTGATCGGCTTACTTTGCTCTCGAAGCTTACATTACCAGTTCTATTCGTGGTACTTCCATCAAGTGCCCTTGCTCTTGTGGTTCTCCAAGCTGCCGGTATTCATCAAGCTCCTTGTGCCGGTCGCCCTCGAATGGTGCTGGAATGTCTTCCCTTCCACGAAGGAGTCGTCGCAGGTGCTCCTCGCCAGCCACGTCGTTCTCGTTTTTGGCTGTTACACTCTCCCTGGCCCGGTCGCAGATCGGCAAGTGGCAACACCAGAGCTTCACGACGAGGAATACGAGGAAGACGAGGAAGAGGACGAGGTCGACAACTTGCTGTCGACCGATGGTCTTCGCGCAAGCCGCAAGGAGGCATTCGATGCAGACCGAGAGACAGAGTCCGACGACGAGGACAAAGCAACAAAACGAGAGGTAGCTCTACAGCGCATCGCCCAAGCCCGGCAGGCCAAGGCGGAGAAAGAGGCAAAGCTGCGAAAAGCCTTCCGACGCCGCATCGCGACCCGGCGTCGTGTATTGGCGCTTCTCGGCAGAGCCTCGCTTGTCCTCCGTCCAGTTCTCGTTCTTCTCAGCGTGGCGCTCATCTTCGTCGTGCCACATCCGCGATCGCCGGTGTCCAAGGGCACCTACGTCGACGAAAATGCCCTTCAACCTGGTCAAGCACGCGTTTATTGGGACTACTTTGACGTCACGTACGCCGATATGCTCTCTGAAAAGGTGTCCCTCTTAGACGACGCCTCCGGTGCGGAGCGTGCCGACTTCGTCTTTTCCGAGCTCCACTCATACGGTCTCGAGACGAATCGCCAAAATTATCGTCACGATGCACCACTACAAAATCGCGACTTGGTGCTATCCGGTACAAACGTCTATGCCAGGTCGGCAACACCGCGAATCGATGGCCGCGAAGCTATCATCCTCACTGCAAGCTGGCGCAGCCGGTGGCAAGGCGAAAACGACCCCTTTGGACCTGCTGATAACACCACTGATGCGCAGAGCACCGACTCTCGTCGGCGGACCAACGTACGTGGTGTCGCTTCTCTCCTCGTTCTTGCTCGCTACCTGTCCACGCAGGCCCATTTGAGTAAGGATCTCATCTTTGTCATCAGCGACGGCTACCTCGAAGGCATCCACGCATGGTCTTCGGCCTACTTCGGCAGCGTTCCCGACGGGCTCAAAGTCGATCCAGTAGCGGCAGGAGGTTCGCAGGTGTGGAACGCCATCTCCATCGACTATCCCGCTGACTCTTTCTCTTCTCTAGAAGTCCAGTACGAAGGCTTTGATGGTCAATTGCCGAATATGGACGTTGTCAACACGGTCGTACGCATCGCCGATAGCGTGGCTGGAGGTATGCCCGTCACCTTCGGTCAAAAGTCGGCCCAATCACTACTGAAAGTGCCAGTGCAGAGGCTAGCTCAGCGATGGGGCGTCAAGCTGCGTCCAGACGTCGAGTACGAACTCGTCAACTACGAGAACGGTGTTCGCGGTTCGTTGCGACAGGTGGGCTTCGGCGTGCCCGGACGAGCCAGTGGCCCACACGGCTTCTTCCAAAGACACCACGTCGACGCAGTCACACTCTACGCAGTCCCCGCAACAGGGCCATACGGGTTTTTCCACATGGGCAGACTCATCGAATCTTTCGTGCGCTCCATGTCGAATCTGCTGGAGAGACTCCATCATTCGAAATTCTTCTACCTCCTTCTCAATCCGCGTCGATTCGTTCCGATTGGCACGGCGATCCTGATTCCACTCTTTCTGTCGATCGCGCTGACCATCGGTGGCATGGCACTCTGGTTCTCGGAAGAGGAAATCTCAAGGCGGGAGCGCGAAGCTGTCCTTTCGGGGCTCGATCAACGGCTTAGCAAGGAGGCGGACGTTCCGCCGGAGGCGCCAACGATGGCTTGGTATCGCGAGAAGGCGGTGGGGCTGCACCTTGCGGTTGTAGAAGGAGAAGACAATGTGCAGGGTAGGATAGACGGCAATGCCGACAGGCTGGGGGAATCGATGAGGCCGATCGCAACGACGCTCGCGTGCGTCGCTTCGACTGTCCTGGGAGGAGCAGTGGTGCTGTGGCACGGCGACGACTTGCTCGAAAAGCAAACAGAGAACCCAATGATGGTAAGTTCGGGTCAACATTCTCGTCGATATAAGATCCGAGCCAGCGAGGCTGACCAAATCTTCTTCTTCTGATTGATTTTCACCTGTAGCCTGCTTTTGCGGCACGGGCAGTCCTGCTAGCTTTCCCACTCATCGTGGCGCTGATTCTCCGCTCTCGTTGCACCACGCAGCGTGCGCGTCGGGTCGGCTCGCTTCTGATCGCATTTGCCTATCTGCAAGCCGGCATGCTAGTGGCAGTCTTGAGCGTGTTGAATTTTGCTCTTGCTGCTTTCCTCGCCATCTTGACGTATGCTGCGCTCAGAATTGCGTCCGGCAGGCCATCTCCATCGCCAGCTTCCACCACGGACGCTCTCTCGCCGGTTCGCCTCGTTCGGGGTGCAGCGACGCTGCTCTTCAGTCCCGTCCTCTGGTCAGCGGTCCTGCATTCTTCCTTCGGCGTCGAAGCGATTAGAAACGAGGTGGCCGCGCTTGCAACACACTGGAAGCTGTTCGGATCGGCCACTGTGCCAATACTTTGCGTCGCCTACCTGCCCATCATCTGGCAGGCACAGCTGGGTGCCTTGCTCCGCGCGTGAACACGATCGCGCTTGTCCCTCCGCCAATGTGATCTTCATGGAACCCGTTGCTTGTCGCCTGAAACACGCCCCCATACCTATGTGAGAAGGCTGTGTCGGTCCACTGAGACATAGCTTCATCATCTGCCTACCGATCCATCACTGTCAGGATCTCCTTCGAGCCCTGTTCACTTGCCGACTTCCTGCAACAGTGCCGTTCGCAACCTGCCCGCTACCCTCCAGCGGTGATCATCCCAGGAGAAAGCGGGCTCGACCGGGAGGCCGCAAGGCTGCCTGTCGGCTCTCGCTCACGGCATCTTGACATCCTTGCGTTACTGTCAGTGGCAAGGTGGTGACCAGAGCCGCGACGATGGTGACGATGCCTCTATTCGAGGTCGATACAGCTACGTGCATGGAACTTGTGGTTGCACGATGGGCTGCGTGACATCAAAGATGGCAAGACAAAGTCACCTCAAGTTTAGCTTTTTGGCTGCATTCAAGGTAACCCACCCCAGACTTTCCAGAATTTGACTTCGACCGCGAAAGGTGATTCGAGTTTCACAAAAGACAATTTTCACGCGTCCGTGTGGGCATTGGAAACAGATGTTTTTCGTGACCCCAATCTCCGAAGCATGTAATCCACCAATTGTCCGGTTTGTGACTAAATTCGATCAAATATGTGTGGGTCACCATCTTGCGAAGCATGTTTTGGGGTCAGGCTGGACCAATAGATTGCAAATAGACAAATCTAACGTTTGTCGTCAACGACCTCCTTATTTATCACAAATCATTTGTTTACGTGATCGTCTGCTGAAAATATCACTCTTCTGGGGCGTCAAAAGGGCAAAATTGTGGCAACAAAACGAAGTGTGGTGCCATTGCTTCACGGAGAAATTTGATGTTGCAGACAAATTGAAATGCGCCGCAAAAGTTCTGAAAGAAGTTCCGACAATGCAAACGATCTCATGGATGCGTGTCCGGTGCCTGAACATCTGCGCCTGAGCGAGTCTGCATTTAGCGTGATGGCTACCCTATCTGCGGAATGAACGCAGAGCGAAAGGGATGCGGTTCGGTCGGGGATGGGAGCATGAAATGAGCATGTCGAGAGCCGTCGTGACGGAGGGACGACAGCTGCCAAGGACAGCCGGGTCAGAGATAGTGAGGCTAAGTGTGGACAGTCCGGTTCAGCGCCCCGCTCTTCGACCCTGTTGATCAAACATATGGCAGAAGGTCAGCACTGGACGAGCACGTCGTCTACGGCCCCATCGCTTTCATGGCCCGAAAGAGGTTTGATGGGACGGTCGAAGTCGACAGCGAGGGGTTCGCAGCACTGCAGGGTCCAGCGCCGACTCATCGGTGTGACAGCGTCAAGTGACGAGCAATGAGAAGGTCACAAGACTCGAATTATGAGCAAGGTCTGCGACTAGGCACAGCCTGGACGAAACGAGCTTCCACCTCAGGCGGAACTGCAGTAATGGGTTCTTCGGTCTTGTGGCAACGATGCCTTCGTATCGATGCGGTGACGTGAACACATCAACGCAAAGTGTGACGTTGTCACTTTCCTAACTCAGCAAGTTTCATTTTCCCAGACTTGTGTCAAGCCTTCCTTGAGAGCGAACGATCGCCGCTGAACAGCTCTGATCTGAAGCTGCTATTGACATGGGCCGTAACTAGAATGTGAAGTGGCAGCTTTACGCAGACCGTCATAGGGTCGCCATGGTGATGTTTCCGCCACAAGGAGGATCTGTTTGCAAGGCGAGTGAATTGGAACTGGAGACCTAACAATATCGATGTTGCGTCACGTGTTAGGAAGACTCGGTGCCAATTTTGCACGGTTCGCATTCGAGAATCCATCGAGCTGCTTACATCTTCTCCACCCTGACATCCACCACCATCACACCAAAGCAAGGGCATTCCATCCGCAGACGCCCACTCGCAGACTCAGATCAATTCGCCGGAAAGTACGAACAGTCTTGGCTGCCGCACCCCGCGTCAAGAGCTTCAACTCCTCTATCAAAGCAAAGCAGGTCCGTGCAAAGATGGCGACTGCCAATGTGTCCGCTGCGGCGGTGCCTGGAAGCGGCCCGGTCACAATGGACGGCTCTGCTTCCGGAGCTTCTCGCGAGGCTAGGATCGCCACCCACTCCCACATCAAAGGTCTCGGTCTCAGCGACGACGGCACTGCGCTGCCGAGTGCGCAAGGTTTCGTTGGTCAGAAAGCAGCACGAGAGGTAAGACGGCATCCACATTCAGAATCGGGCAGAGGTGCTGGCAGATGGAGGACAACAGATTACTGACCACCCTCATCTCTTTCGCCTCCTTCGAAAACGTGCACAGGCTTGCGGCCTCGTTCTCGACCTGATTCGCATCAAGAAGTTCGCCGGCAAAGCTCTGCTCCTCGCCGGAGGTCCAGGCACGGGCAAGACCGCCCTCGCCCTGGCCGTCTCGCAAGAGCTCGGCCACAAAGTGCCATTCTGTCCCATGGTGGGATCTGAAGTCTATAGCTCGGAAGTCAAGAAGACCGAAGTATTGATGGAGAACTTCCGTAGAGCCATCGGGCTGCGAGTGCGCGAAACGAAAGAGGTGTACGAGGGAGAGATCACAGAGCTGACACCGACCGAAGCCGAGAACCCTCTGTCCGGGTACGGCAAGACCATCGCACACGTCGTGATTGCCCTCAAGACCGTCAAGGGCACCAAGCAGCTGCGACTGGACCCCAGCATCTACGAAAGCATCATGAAAGAGCGCATCAGCGTCGGCGACGTTATCTACATCGAGGCCAACACCGGCGCCGTCAAGCGGGTGGGAAGGAGCGACGCGTACGCGACCGAGTTCGACCTCGAGGCTGAGGAGTACGTTCCGTTGCCAAAGGGCGAAGTGCACAAGCGCAAGGAGGTGGTGCAAGATGTGACGCTGCACGATTTGGACATGGCGAACGCGAAACCGCAGGGAGGACAGGACATCATGAGCGTGGTGGGCCAGCTTGTCAAGGGACGAAGGACGGAAGTCACCGACAAGCTGCGAGGCGAGATCAACCGGGTGGTCGACAAGTACATCGAGCAGGGCATTGCCGAGCTTGTTCCTGGTGTGCTTTTCATCGACGAAGTGCACATGCTCGACATGGAGTGCTTCACCTATCTCAACCGAGCGCTGGAGTCGACGATCAGCCCGCACGTGATCCTCGCCACCAACCGCGGACAGTGCATGGTGCGAGGCACCGAGTACGAGGGTCCAGCATCTGGCACGGGCATCGTCGCTCCTCACGGCATTCCACTGGACCTCTTGGACCGGTGCATGATCGTGCGCACCATGCCCTACGAGAAGGACGAGATCAGGGAGGTGCTACGACTACGAACCAAGGTCGAGGGTCATCTCATCGCCGAGGACGCTCTGGAGCAGCTCACGGAAGAAGGCGTTCGCAGCTCGTTGCGTTTCGCGTTGCAGCTTCTGAGCCCTGCCTCGATCCTGGCCAAGATTGCTGGTCGATCTGAAATCACCACCAAGGAGATCGCGGAAGGCAACGAGCTCTTCATGGACGCACGTCGCTCGGCCAAGGTGCTCATGTCGGTTGGCGAGGCCCCACAAGCCGTGCCGATGGAGACCTCTTAGGTTCGGAGATGGGCCGCACATCTTCGCTCAGTGTACTTGTACAAACGCAAAACAGATTCAAGTTGATCTCTCGAGCACAAGACTTGAATGGAGCGCAGACCGCACGGATGAACAATGAGACTCTTGATGAGATGGCTTCGACGTGCGATACTTTTACAAAGAGGACCATGCTGCGTACAACACTGCCGAAAACGCTCTGAGTTCCTTGGAGTCTGCCAGAGTCTCGATGTACTCGTTGGGCACGCCACGAATGGCCATCTGACTCTGCCGCGAGACCAGAGGGAAGAGAGAGGCCAAGCGGATCCTCTTGCCGTGTTGCATCTCGTCGGTGATCTCCTGGAAGCGCGACTCGAGAGCAGACACGGGCTCGACCTGGATGGAAGCGTCGATCCTGCCCGACTGTTGAATACCGAAAGTGGGATTGAGACTGTCGAAGAAGGTCTCGAAGACGCGGTCGATGCATAGAGCGAGGATGGAGCCAAAGTCTCGGGACTCGATAATGTCCTTTGTCTCGTCGAGGAGAGCACGCAACTTGTGGTTGGTCTGGAGAGAATAGTGAGCCTCGTCTGCATCGAGTGCGCCTGCGCCAACAAGAACGTCAACCTCTTGATCGATAGAGTTGGGGAAGAGGACGTCCAAGAAGTTGGAGCGCTTCCAAGACGGTTGCTCGTCGAGAGAGGTGGAGGCATTGGCAGAGTCATGCTCAATGATGTAGCGCGCATCGTTGAGAAGTGCTCTGAGGTCCGCCATGGAGAGCTGTGCTTTGACCGAGAGCGGGGAGAAGGTCTTTTCGATGGCAGTCGAGACACGATCGGACAAATGATCCCAGCCCTGATGGAGAAACCACCAACTGAAGGTGAGATAGAGGCGTTCGGTGTCGTGATCGAGGCCGCGGGCAGGATTGGACGAGAAAGCTTGCGCGCTCTCTGGGTCGTCAGATTCGCGAGCCAAAGCTTCGACGGAGGTGAGGTAGGCGAACCTGCCGATAAGGTTGAGCTGCATATGAGTCTGAAGGGTCAAGAGGACGACACAGTAGAGCGAGGTGATGGTGCGAGTGAAGGCGGTGAGCTTGAGATCGTTCCAAAGTCGTAGTTTGGACTGTCGGTCTGCGAGGATCTTGTTGCGTTGCTCTTGTGCGTCCGTATGTGAGGGTTCTGCCTTGACTTGAATGGGTGCATCCTGGATCGCTTCGGTCTGAACGACGGATTCCACCGGTTCCGAAGCTGCGTGCGGTGTCGAGTTGGCCTCCATCGCTTCGGCAGTATCTGCTTCTTTCGGTCCGTCGACAATCACGGCGTCGGTCTGACTGGTGTTGGCCTCAGCGTGTGATGTCGTCCCGGTTCCATTCGCGACAAGGACAGGCTGAGGAACAGATGCATCAGGGTTACCGGGAACGAACGATTTCGCCAAAGGATTGAGCTGTGGTGATGGTGCGTCAATCGGTCCGATGGCCACGGATGCTGGCTCCTGCTCGGTCGGAGAGGCGGCTGTTGCAGTCGAAGCTGCTTGCGAATCATCTTGTGCTGGTTCAGTGTACTGCTGCGAAGAATGAGGTGATTCTGTTGATTCGGAGTGGTTGGAAGTTTGGAGTGCAGGCGGTGCGGGCGCGGGAGCAGGAGCCGCTTGTGTGCGCAAGCTTTCGGTCAGCTGCTCGACATTGTGCTTTGAGAATAGCTGATCGCCTAACGTCGGGAGCAGGGCGAGTACGGTGAAAGTACAATCCTCCTGATTCTGGGCGAACCTCCGACGCAGATTCTCCTTTGCGTTCTTGTCGTTGACCAGCTTCTCCTGTACTTGCTGGAACTTGGAGATGGCATACTGTGAGACGAGATAAGCGCCGCCGACGATGCCACCCGTGACGATGAAGAAATTGGACTTGGATGAGAGATAGTTGGAGGTCTTTCTCCACCAGGTTGTCATGATGATGACATGAAGGGATGTCGCTGGATTGCGTTCTTGAGGCTGATGAGTTGGAAGAGGGATGAGAAAGGAAGAACAGACCATCTTTTGGAATTAGAGCTGCCTGGCTGCTCTGCGCTCCACTCCAGTCAAAGTGGTTTTCGTACGGAATCCTTGTCTCAGTCGGGTGAACCGGCTAAGTTGAGTGAGCGGCGAAAGCAAAGAAGGGTTTTGAAAGCGATTTCCTTTTTCTCTCAGAGTCGAATCGACGCGTCTCGCGAGCCAAAGGCGCTGAATCGTGTGGGGTTGGTTGCGTCGTTGGCCGGTCAAAAGCATGTGTTGGAGATGCCAAATTGTCAGATTTGGTTCATGACTGCGAGCCAGTGTTGTTGCTCTTGCATACTAACTCGCTTGCTTGCCGTTCTTCTTCCATCTTCGCTCGACGCCATCTGTCACGCTGATTCACAGCCATCGCTGCGCATAGATACAAGCGACGTGGTCGCTGTTGCTTGCTACTCTCACCAAACATCGACATCAGGGTCCGCCACGGCGCAATCACTTCGACGCACCAGCCACTTTCCTACTTCTAGCAACCATCGATCGTAGCCGATCAGCGCCGCAACCATGAGTAGCGCAGACGTCATAGACGCTCTGTTCGTCAAAACAGTCGACATGGTCCAGTCGCTGCCTAAATCAGGACCAATTCAAACTTCCTACGAGGAAAAGCTGGCGCTTTATAGTCTCTACAAGCAAGCTACCGAGGGCGACGTCTCGTCAAAGCGGCCAGGCATGCTCGACATGCTCGGGAGGGCAAAGTGGGATGCATGGACCAAAGTCAGCGGCTTGCCGCCAAGGGATGCCAAGCAGATGTATGTCGAGTCCATGCTCCGCATTTTGCGACGTTACAGTGACCGACCACAAGCTTCAGCGCTCATTCAAGAACTCGAAAACTTCTCCGGCCAGGTCGCCCAGCGCGTAATGGATGGCTCTCTGGCCCAAGTCGACTCGGATGAAGAGTCTATCACCGATACCGACACAGATGACCAGCAACGTCTCGATCCTACAGGCTTGCATCAGCCCACCTCCGGTCCTTCTCGCCAATCTCAACCTAACCCACCTCGCCATCTAGCTCCCGATGCTCCTTCCGTCACTGGCACAAGCACAGCTGCCACTCGCGGAGGCGGTGGTGCTGCTATCTCCCCCGGTAGAACGCCGATGGCGTCCGAGTCAGAGGACGAGTCTTCCCCAGATGACCGCCTTGGTACTCAGCCTGGCCCCTTCAGGGCGCCCGTTCGCCATCCAAGCTCGCACGCTCCACCTTCGGTTCAGTCGTACCGTCCGCAGCCCAGGGCAGGCTCCATCTCGGCCACAGAGGGGTACAGCAGAGGTCCACCTTCGCGCTCACACGTCTCGACATCGGCTCAGTTCGAACGATCTCGAGGACCGCCATCTTTGCAGGGCGGCTATTCACGTCCTCAGTATGGACCACAGTCGACAGCAGCTTCGGTGGCTGGATCCAACTACCCTCGCCCAGGAGAAGCCGGTCATTACCAGCGCAGCACGTATGCCGCTTCCTCGGTCGGCGGCCGTTCCGTAGGCACACGCACCGGCCCGGTCCCTGTCTACCCACCTCGGCCACCGTCCAATGCAGGCACCGCTCAGCGTCCACCACGCGCCGAAATGGAGACCGCTCTCCAATCCATCCAAGCATCGCTCGCAGCGCTCCACGAACGTCTCAATCGAGTCGAGTCTCGCTCCTCAGCTGGCGGTGCCGATGACCCTCGACGTCCAAACCAGTCGAGTCGCACCTACATCTACAATGCCATCATGAACATCGTCGACGATGTCAAACAACTCATCGGTCTCAATGTCGTCTCGCGCGGTCAACGAACCGAAGCATTGGCGCCCAGCTTCCTTGCCGAGGGTGGTGCAGGCAACAAACGAACCAGTGCCGCCGTCAGTCTGCTCACCTCGCCCGTTCGTATTCTGGTGGCACTTGTCAATCTCAGCGCAAGACTGGCGCTAGACGTCATCAGCCTTGTGCTCGTCTCGAGCTTCTTCTTGTACGGCTTCAAGCGCATCACGGGGAGGGGAGATCCATTGGTCATGATCCGTTTGCTCAAAAGGTTGCAGCAGGCGGTTCTCAGGAGATCGCCAACGGCTAAGAAGCTTGTTGCAGAGGCCGCAAACGCATGAGTCGCCAGAAATAAGACATCTTCACAGCACCGTGCGCTTCATCCATTCAAATGCTTGTGTCAAGTAGGATGAGATTGCAGGGTGTGAGACCAAGATTGAAAGTGACAGTCTAGATCTTGAGAGCGTCCAACTCCTTGAGCAGCTCGGATCTCGAACGCTGCATCTCGAGTGCATCCTGTTGGTTCTCGACCTGCTTGTCCTTCCACCTCCTCATCCTCCACTTGAGACCACGCTCGTTGGTCAGATCCTTGGCCATGAGCAGCTCGATGGGCATGCGGTCGACGTCGTTCCGACTCACACCGTCGGTGAGACGGCCATCGCGCTTGCTCCTGCGTGCATCGAGCCCGCCCTTAGTCGTGGTAGGCGGCAATTCGCCCCAGTTACCTCCGCTGGCAGGGCCCTGTTGTGGGGCAACGTCAAGGTAGTCACGCCACAGGAACGAAAGACCACCCTCGCGACGATGTGCTTCGATGGCGTCGCCGCTGGCCCATTCCGAAGCGGCATCCGTGCGACCGCGAACGGTCTCTGCTGGTGTCGGAGGTTGAGCGATGGGAGGTGGCTTGACGCGAGACTTTTGTGCAAAACCAGCGTAGGTGCCAAAAGCGTCTTCAGGAGCGGCGGAGGGACCGGCATGCTTCTCTGCATCAAGCTGCTTGCGCTCGAGAGTGAGAAGCGCTGCTCGACGTTCGGACTGTGGTGATGTGACGCCTTTGCGCTCCGGCAGCAAAACAGGGTCCTCAGGCCTCCATGGAGCCCACGACTCACCCTCGACGACATTTCGATCGCTCATGGTGGTGTCCAGATGTCTGCGCTTGCCAGGCAGACTTGGCCAGGGAACCTCGACCTTTTCGAAAGCCTTGCCGGTCTCGGAAAACTTCTCGTCGGAGGCTTTGATGGTTGCAAATCGCTTCCACATGTACATGCCCTTGCGTCTGTCGTACTTTGCTGCTGAGCGCGAAAGGCGGACCGCGTACTGATCCGAGCCAGGAATTTTGAGCATGACGTTCGAGTAGTGCACAGGACGAGGGATCTCGGTAGTGTTGGGTCCGTAGCCCTTTTCTGGGTCGAGTGGGTCGACAAAGCGAGGAACAATGTGGCGAAGGACTTTTGGTGCGAGCTTGTTGTTGTCGTCGACGTCTCTGAGCCAGATCCAGTTCTTTTGCCTGTCGATGCTGGTCACAATTCCCTCGCCGCGGATCTTTTCATTCGAGTCGAGACCTTCCTTCTGACCTACTCGGCCACACCTGAGCTTGACATGATCACCCGGAACAATGTTCCAGAAGGGCACGCGATCCTTGGGCTGAACGAACTTGGGACGGTGTGCGGCATGCGAAGGCGCTCTGACGGCGAACTTTGTGCCCTTGATTGGTTTGTTGAGATGGCGCAGTGAGCGCATGACGCCCGAGGTTGTGCTGGTACTCGACATGGCGGGGTCGTCGTAAGTTTGGATCTAGATGGAGAGCAAGGTGGGCGCGATCAACCGCACAGCAAGGATATGGTGTAGTCCTGCCTGGTGGGAAAAGCGACAGCAAGTTTCGCTGTTGACGAGGGCGGTATGCGGTGATACGACAGGAGAGTTGCGAGTGAGATGGAAGAGTGGATCGTGTCCAGATCGTTAGAGCAGGTCGCTTTGCTTAGCCCGACTTCTCAAAATCTTTTCTTCTCAAAGCGACAGGCTGAGATCGAATATTTTAAATCGAAGTTACAAAGGTCTAACAGCGTTTCTTATCTTTTTGAAACTTTCGGCCGTGAACAGTGATCAAGCGACTTTGCTCCCATCAGTCCACGAGAATGACCCCGAAGCGGTCTTGAAAGGTGACACAAGGACGAGCCTGATCATGCGAACCAAGCGAACATGGTGCTGTGGATGGATCTGGCTGTGCTGGGTTTGCCTGAATGAATTCGCCAAGCTTTGTGTGGTACAAGGGTCGAGGTCGCGGTAGGACGCGGTCACATGGACGCGGCTGTGCGCCAAACGAAGTTAGCGGTACCATTGTTGCGTGAGTGCGTTAACTGCCCATTCGCCTCATGCGATCAGTGTGTGCGTCTCATATGAACGCTCGGATAGCCGCTCATGGACAAGGAGAGCATATGGGCACCGGACCATCTTTACCCCGCCGGCTGCCGAGGGTCTGATGTGTCTCAGACTGGTGATTGCGCCCAAACAGCAAAGGGATCGGCGGCTTGACTTTAATTTTGACAGGATTGCCCAAAATCGCCTTTTTTGGAGAGCGCGTTTGGCGTCGTTGATCCTTCATCTTGGCTTGATCTCGCTCCCTCCATCTCTCTTCTCAACCCCACTCCATTCATTCATCGCGGACCTCCCATCACTCTTGCCGACAAAGCCTGCGCGTCATCTGCGCATACGGATCAAGGGGGCTCAAGCGAGTCGACAAGGGAACACACACCAGCTCCTCGTCTGCAGCACCATTGTAGCTCGAACAGAATTCGCCGGTCGGGGCACCCCCTCGTCGTACTGCTGCATACCGCTACTTGACTCGCTCACGCCTCGAACGACGTTTCAGCTTCACCGCTAGACCGGTGTCGGCAGCGTCAATCCTACCTCATGCCGTCAATAGAGGCAAGACTCAAGGCTGCAAATGCCGACCTCGAGCTGGCATCTCCCAAGTCAGATCGCAGGTCCGCCGACGCCGTCTTTCTATCAACCGCCAGCATCACACCTGAGCTCAGCCGCGTCAACTCAACCCCACTCTCATCCGATGCAATAGACTCTCTCGGTCTTCAGACTTCCTCTGACCAAGCAAACGAGCCATCCCCGCAGACCATGGCTCCACCAAAACCTGGTCCCGCAGACACGCTCTATCCCAGTCCTTCCGGCGGCTTCGTCCCTTCGCCAGAGGAGGGGCAAGATTGGAGGCTCAAGTCTCCTCCAGCTGGACGCAACGCCAAGCAATCATCCGCCTCATCTACATCGCCGGCCACATCTTCGCCTTCTTCCAACTCTCGCGCACTTCCCACAGTAGCAGAAGCCAGCTCGCAGCGCCCGCTCCTCAACCCAATAGCTGTTCCGGGCACCTCGACACCCACGCGACCACCGTCTCTGCCATCGTGTCCCGAGACCGCGTCCAAGATCGCCAGCGCCTCCACTGCCACGTCGCCATCCAGACGAAGCTCGCAGGCCTCGAACGCATTCCACTCTCCTGCCCTCCGTCCGGTGTCGACTGCTTCAAGCTCGCGGCATCGGCTGAGCGCTATCTCGCCGCTGACAGAGAGCGCATCAGCGCCATCCGGCAGCGGGGCTGCATCGACGGACAGCGGTGCGACCAACTTGTCGCGCTATTCTACGGCGTCCCAACCTCGTGCTGCCAACTCGGGACTTGGTCACGACGCAAAGTCATCACGTCCGGAATCCACCGTCAGCTTCCAGACAGCCCGAAACGACGACGATGTGGAAGACTCGATACACTCCATCCACGTGCGCGACTTTGCCTTCCCATCCGAGGACCCTCGTCACCACGGACAATTGCTTCCCGAACCACAAGCATCCACTAGTCAAGACGAAATGGACGAGCACGACCACGCCTCAGACGCGGCCGAGGACTTCTACATTGAAGGCGCCGAAGATGAAAATGAATTCGACGGCGACGAGGGCGATCACGCAAACGTGCCAGAAGGCGTATACAAAGTGCTGTACGAGTTCGACCCGGTCTCGGAGCACGAGCTGGCAGTTCAGCCGGGTGATGTGGTGCACGTCGTGGGCTCACTGGAAGGAGGTTGGGCGATCGCAGTCACGAACGGCGATGAGGGCGTCAAGGGTCTTGTGCCAGCCACGTACCTGGAATGGTCCGCTCCGCTGCCAGAATGATGGAGGAATGTTCCTGCGCAAGAGGCAATCACTATACCCTGTTCCACTAAGTCTGTAATTTTGCGCCGAGATGGCCCTTGTACCAATGCACGGATGCGCCTTTGCAGTCCACTTGTCTCAATTGTTCCCGCAGCGCGAAGATTGTGAGCTCTGCAGCGTTGAGACTTGGATCACACTGTCAAACTTTGGCGGACGGAAGAAGGCGCTATCGCGCTTCACGCTCCTCGCCCGGGGTGGTGGACCCTTGATTTTTGGTCGACGATTTCGATGGTGCGTGCGTTATCTTTCACTTGTTCTCACTTCCACCTTGACCTGAACCAACCACACCGTCCCCTGCCGCACGATCTTCATCGGAGACCTTCGGTCACATCATCCCGCACCTCATCGTCATGGTTTCGTATCGGGTGGGCATCCTCACCGTCTCGGACACTGCCTCGTCCGATCCCTCATTGGACCGCTCCGGACCCATCCTCTCCACTCTCCTCACCGAAGCTGGCTTCACCGACATCACCCGCGATGTCTGCCACGACGACCTGCTTTCCATCCGCTCGACAGTACAAGGGATGATCGATCGATCCCATTTCGACCTGGTCATCACCACCGGCGGCACGGGGTTCGGTCTCCGAGACGTAACGCCTGAAGCCCTAACGCCACTGATCAGACGCCAAACACCAGCGCTCACGCACGCACTGACCGCATTCTCCCTGACCAAAACGCCGCTCGCCGCTCTCTCCCGCGGTGTCACTGGGATTCGAAAACGCGAGCACGGAGCAGGAGAGTCGCTCATCGTCGCGCTACCGGGGAGCCCGAAGGCTGTGAAGGAGTGCATGGAGGTGCTTCTCGGCGGGGGGTTGCTAGGGCACGCATTGGAGCTACTCAGCGGCGGGTCCGGGGAGAGGAAACACAAAGAGATGCAAGGCAGTCTACACAGAGCTACCGCTGGGACGGTGGATACTGCGACCGATACCGGCTGTGCTCATCACCACCACCACGGGAAAGGGCTGCACGCCCACTCGGCACCCAAACCACGCACGACCCCCGCCGAACACTCCGAGTTTCGCACCATCGACCCCACGTCCGGGCCGAGTCTACGCCACCGTTCGTCGCCCTATCCGCTGCTTATGCTGGAACAGGCGCTCTCGCTGATCGCAGAGCACACGCCCGCACCCACCCACACAGTGACGCTGCCTGTGGGTACGGAGCTGGTTGGTCACGTGCTGGCGGAAGACGTGTGTGCCACTACCGACCTGCCCCCGGGACCCACGACCAATGTCGATGGATATGCGGTCAATGCTGCCGCCACGCCAGCGGGAGAGTATGACGTGGTGACGCTGCCCACTGTCCAAAGGCGTGGCTTGCAACCAGGTGAAATCATGCGTATCAACACGGGTCAAGGCCTGCCTGCTGGGACGGACGCAGTGGTCATGGTTGAAGATACCGAGCTGGTCTCCGAGGCGAATGGTGAAGAGTTCCGGGTGGCGGTGCTTGCCCAGGTGGATGTGGGGGAGAACGTTCGGGCCAAAGCAAGCGATGTCCAGGCTGGGCAGGTGGTGCTTCGCAAGGGAACAACGATCAGCGCGTTGGGTGGGGAGATTGGTACGCTCGCCTTCCTCGGTCGCTCCTCTGTAACAGTATACCGCAAGCCAAAAGTGGCGATCCTGAGCACGGGGAACGAGCTCATCGACCCCACCTCTTCACCTTCCCCAGCGGGGGCAGAATGGGGATTCACGGTATTTGACGCAAACCGACCTTCCCTTCGCGCAGCCATCACCGGTCTTGGTTTCGACGTACTCGATCTGGGCATTGTCACCGATCACATTCCCACCACCCTCACCGCCCTCCGCCGCGGGCTCTCGGAAGCAGACATCGTCCTCACCACAGGTGGAACGTCCATGGGCGAATCGGACCTGCTCAAGCCACTCATCGAGCGCTCCCTGTCTGGCAAGATCCACTTTGGCCGCGTAGCCATGAAGCCGGGCAAACCGACCACGTTCGCCACCATCGGCGATGACAAGGTCGTCTTCGCTCTGCCGGGGAATCCAGCGTCCGCACTGGTGACATTCTACGTCTTCGTCCTGCCGTGCCTGCGCAAGTGGGCCGGCTACGCGCCAACACGCACGGCGGAGGGCGAGTCGCAGTGGAACCTGCCCAAAGTGGAGGTGGTGTTAGGAGGCGAGATGCGCTTGGATCCCAGACCGGAGTTTCACAGAGTTGTGGTGAGGAGTGAAGGGGACAAGGGTCTGGTGGCGTACAGTACGGGCAGTCAGAGGAGTAGTGGGATGCATAGCATGGCCAGTGCCAATGCGCTGATCGCGCTACCGGCGTTGTCGGCCCCGGGAATGAGGGTGTTGGGCGTGGGGAGCAGGGCGGAGGCCATCTTGCTCGGTCCTGTCATTTGATCTGGAAGCAAACTTCGATCATGCACACCCGCACTTCTGTCTGTTGTCATGCGACATGCGTCAATTGCGTCTTTGTGTCTGCGTTTCAAATGATGGTGTGAATGAGGCGAAAGAGTCTACAAATCGTGAAAGAAGGTGCGCAGCTGGGTGTTGCCCTCGGCGTTGAGGTTGGTTTGGCTCGGGATGATGCCGCTGCTGCTGCTGCTCGTGCTGGAAGCTGTGGTGCGTTGGGATGCTCTCAAGGGCGAACTACCGGCTGACTGGAGTGGGAGGATCCGCGGCCGAATCAACGCGGGTTCTAGCTGTGTCGGGCTCGAGTCCCATGGAAGGGGTTGCGTCTCGTCCGTCTCGGCGTCTCCGCCTGCATAGCTCGAAATGAGATTGGTGACAGTTGTGTCACCACTGTCATCGTCGTCGTCGGAAAGGACGTCTTCCAGGTCCTCGCTTAATCCCTCCCGTCTTGCTTCCGAAGGTTCAGCCTTGACCTTGGACGACGAGACGAACGAGTTGAGGTTGAGCTGCATTCCGTTATTCTGTCGTCGCTCTCCCTTTTTGAGCGCTGCTACGATCTGTCCGAATCGATCTGCACCGCCTGTCAAACTTGGCGCGAGAGAGATCGGGCTGATGGTGGGAAGCGAACGGAGCGGCAGAGTCTGACTAGGGCGTTGGGAGCGAGAGAATGTGGGCGATGCCATGGTGATGTCCTCCTCTTCGTGCTTGATCCGTTGACGCTTTGCGGGAGACGAGGCTCCTCGAAGGTCTGCACGCTGTATTGAGGGTAGGCGGGTAGGCGAGGGTGACGGGGACGAGGGAGCAGACGAGGAGGACGAGGAAGGAAAGACTTTCTGCTGGAGGAGATCTTCATCGTCGGACGGCGGCACCTCTAGTATGGTTGCTTGGAGATCGTCTTCAGGTTGCTGCAGTGCACCGTTTGTTGTCGGTCTGACGGGCGCGTCTAGTTGTTCTTCCTCTTCCTCCTCCCATGGAAGTGGCTGGGTCTCGTCGCGATTTGCATTCACGTCCACTTCGAGGTCGTGTCCGTTGCCCTCTGCTGGCCATGGCAACGGCTGAGTCTCGGACTCTTCCTCCTCTTCTGCCGTCCTCGGCGCGAAAGAGTCGTCAATGACGACACTCTGGCGAAAGGTCGATGGCCCGGCAGTATCGTGTCTAGCCTCTGAGACCGCCCGGCGCTGCCCAGCTGCTTCATCGCCAAGTCGCAACCTCATCGGCTGCAGACTCACCGACCTTTCCGCCAACGATCCACCGCCGAGCTGCGTTTCTAGCGCATAGATCCGTCGGTTTGTCCTCGGAGACCTCAACACTGCCTCGATCTGGCGTGATGCCGCCTGCTTCTGCGGCGAAGAAGCCAGTGCGGCTGCCTCCTTGATCCGATTCTTTCGTGGCGACGCTGCCTTCTGCTGCTCCGCTGCTCTTCCTTTCCTTGGCGACGTAGGCGAGCGAGGTTGCATGCGAGCGTGCGCCTTGGCCACCTGATGCGCCATGTTCGCTTTCTCGGTCTCGAAGATCTCGTCTTTCGATACTCCAGCCAGCCGCTTGAACAAGGCCATCCTCGAATTGTAGTTCTTCTCCCAGGCGGGTGGCGTGAAGTTGGACAGAGACTCCGCCATCAGGGTCGGCTCAAAGGTCGGCGAGGAAGAGGGAGGTTGCTGCTCTACTCGTGCTGGACGTGGTGGTGTGCTTTTGCTTTGAAGGATGCGAGGGTGTGGTTGGCGTCGTGCTTGTACTGACGGTGGTGGCTGCATGGGACGGTGGTTATCTCGACGAACCGGCTCCGGGTCTGATCTGGGAGGAGACGGAGCACGAACAGGTGTTGACGATCTACTGGGGTTGAGTGAGCGCGTGACGCTGCCAAACCGGCCTCGAAGCAGCGAGGCGGCTCGCGCTTCCAGCTCGTCATCCTCCAAAACCGGCAACCCTTTCGCCTCGAGTTCGACACTGGCGGTTCTTCCTCGCGCACGCACGAGACTCGGCGAATCCTGGAATGTGTTCGACCGCGCCAAGTTCGCTGCTGTACCCCTGGGAACTGCTGAAGGGGCCGTGTTGGGCGCAAAGAAGTGCGAAAGCTTCTGCTGCTTGCTCGCAGCTCCGTTTGTCACTGGTGTGCTACGTTTGCCAGCACTTTGCACCGTCAATTTTGGAAGTGAACGTAGCGGAGTGCTCCTTGAACCAGACGGCAGGTTTGTGCGATCGCTCAAGGCGGATCTGGATGCTGATGTCGACCTGATCCATCCTGTAGGCTTGATCGAGCTTGCCGAGGACGAGGAGGAGGACGAGGAAGGCGTAGAGTTGTTGGCGGCGTGCCCTGACGCCGTTTGCCTTGACATCATGCTACCTGCGATGCTGCAGCATTGTTGCCTCGTCAATCTGCAAAGACGGTCGGTGTCAGAGAGCGTGTGTGGGATACTAGAGGAAGGTGTTGGTTCGAGGTCGGAAGGATCCACAGCATGACTGAGCCTAAAACCTTCGCGTGTCGCGCGTTGCTCAGGGTTCGTGACTTTTTGAGGGTCAAAGTGTGGAGGCCTAGTCGATTTTTTCTCAGCTAAAGTGTTAGAGTCTGATCTCACTCCTCTCAAGCTCAAAATCTCCTTCTCACAAGCTGCATTCCTAGACCGTCTCTAGCTTTGTGATGACGCCTGGCCCAAAGCGCAGTCATTCCCGACGCAGCGAGCCGTGTAATATCCTCGTCTGGATCCATCGACTAAGCGGAGACGTTCCATAACTGAGTTCAGCCCCGAGCTCGTGGATAAGGCTGCGAAAAAAGATATGCTTTTGGTGCGAGGGTAGCCGGTGCTCGTGACGATGAACAGCCGAGCAGCGACGTCTAGAGTACAGTTGCGAACGGGGAAGGTGGGCAGAGTTCTTCGCTTGGAAGATTGTCGCTCAGTGCGCAGAGCTCCAGCAGTATTTGAGAGCGCCTGGGATGCGTTCGCCCTTGTCGGCTTGTGTAATAGGTTTGCCTGTACGAAGCAGTCAAAGGAACCAACGTCAGTGATCCATCTCATCTTGCACATCAGCTCTCTGAGTTCCGGGCACTTACCTCTCCAAACGAGCCTTCCCCAAGCCTTGCCATGGTTCCCTCCATCCTTCAACCTGACCTTGGTGACTTCCCAATAGCACAGATGACCCTCGTCCTTGGTCTCCTTGGCGCCCTCTTCGAGCAACTCGGTCACGTGTGCCTTGAGATCCACGTCGTGTTCCACATCCAGACCTTTCGACACCCAGCGGCGCTGTCGGACTCTTGTGCCGACTCCGTCGTTCGGTAGCGCGGACAGCAGCTGGTAGAGGTTCTTGTGAGGTTGAGCCGTTCGTGCGAGCGTAGGTGGCAGATGCTTTTTCGACAGATGCGAGGTCAGGATGTCCGCAGACGAGGATGCCTGAGTGGAGCGCGTGGCTTCCGAGAAGAGCGCTAGTGTCCGTCGAAGCATCTTGAGCGGCGGTGCAGGGTATGATGATGTCGATGAAGGTCGAGGGAGATGGTGTCGAGAAGAAGTGGATTTTGCCAAAAAGTGCCGGCCAGACGTTGCTAACATCTGGGGACTTTTTAGAACGCATCACGTGACGGCTCCAGACCTTCCCCCTGCTTATACTGCTCCTCGTACTTGCTCTCAATCGGCACACAAAGCACACGCTATCAAGGACGGAAGGCAAGCGGAGTACGAAGCAGTCTTACAGGTACAAACATCTCAACGGCGTGACAAAGAGCGAGGCAGGTTACGCGGCACCCGCATTCGCGGCAAGCGCAGCAGCCCCTGCGCCCTTCAACATCATGGCCGCATCCCGTGCCCTCTCGTCACCCGTCGCACCCTCGCCACCCGCGCCTGCTCCCGCACCGGCGTGTCCCTCCTGCAGCAGCTCGCACAGCACCCCCACCACCGCATCTACCTCCTCCGGAGCGATGCCACCACATCCAGCTGCAATGAGCCTCCTGTACGCAGCCATGGTTCGTCCTGTCCCCTGCTCCCTTGCGCGCGAGACAAAGGTGTCCACCAGCTGGTTCTCCTGCTGCTGCACCTGGCCGAGCTGCTGCTTGAGCTCAGCGATGGCGGTCTTGAGGTCTGTTCCTGCAGGCAGGGGGTCGAGGAGCTTCTTGGCGTCGTCCTTGCCCGCTTCACCAGCAAGAGTGTTGCCCGCATTGCTGGCAGAGAGCGCTCCAGGCTCGAGACCAGCTTGCAGTCTCGCGCGCTTGATCGCCTCCTTGCCCTCGGTCCAGCGACGCTCGAGGTCTTCTCGTGCGCGCTTGTTGATGCCGTGCTTGAGCGCAAGCTGCAGCGAATCGACGTGCTTGCGTTCCTCCTCGACACCCTTGGCCTCGTGATGCAGACCCTCGGCCACCTTGGCACTGTCCTCAATCTCGGTCTGGATCTGCTTGAGCAGTCCGTGGGCCTGCGTGAGCTTCTTCTCGGCAGCGGTAATCTCGCTGTCATAGCTGTCCGCGAGGCTGTGCAGCAAGTTGCTCATGAGCGTAACAGCACGGCCGGCGGTGCGTTGACCCGCCTCGGAAGTGTGAAGGGAGGAGGTGGGCAGCATGGGCAAGCCGTCCGCGCCGAGCTCGATACCGGCGGGACCGGTGCGCGAGGGCGAGGATCGGAAGCGCTCATCCTCGATTATGTAGTCTTCCGCGTTCTTGCTCTCCTTGTTGCGGATCTTGGGGTCGGCACCGTGTTCGAGCAACAGTCTGACGAGCCTCTTGGATCGAGCGCGGGCAGCCATGGTGAGTGGCGTCTCGCCCTCATCATCCTGGAAGTTGAGGATGTCGGCCAGCTGGTCTCCGTAGTCTGCGAGGCGGTTGATCATGGTCTCCATGTAGTAGCGTGCAGCGTGCGGCTTGCCTCTGCTGAGAGCGAGGTCGACGACGTGGTGGAAGACGGTGCGGTCGTTCCTGTCAATGTTGAGGATGGACCGGTGAAGCAGCTCGAAGAGTTCGGGGAACTTGCGCAGGTCATA
This sequence comes from Kalmanozyma brasiliensis GHG001, assembly GCF_000497045.1. Lineage (NCBI taxonomy): Eukaryota > Fungi > Basidiomycota > Ustilaginomycetes > Ustilaginales > Kalmanozyma > Kalmanozyma brasiliensis. The sequence goes on along the minus strand of NW_015961965.1, from coordinate 138,270 downwards.
GTTGTTGGAGAACATGGTGGCGCGCATGAGTGCGGTCTGCTGGTTTGTGTTGACGCGGAAGATGTCTGCGCCAGCTGAAAGGAGAAGCTTGACGACACGAATGCGACCCATGGCGCAAGCCCAGTGGAGAGCGGTGTGCTCGTCGTCGTCGATGCTCATGTCCGGGTTGAAGTCGGGCGGAGGGTTGATGAGGAGCGAGGGGACGGTGGTGTTCTCGGTGACAAAATAGTCAAGTATAATGTCGGCGTATCTGGCCTGGTTGTTGGATTCGCGACCATTGAAGCCGGCAGTAGACTGGTTGGCAAAGGCAGCGTTGGCACGGTCAGCAGGCAAAGGGCTGGGTGTGCGAGACGAGCTGCTGATGTCGCTGGGAGACGGGCTCATGCTGCCCTCGGAAGCGTTGTTCTGGGTAGCACCGACTGCCTCGGACTCGGTCTCGATGCTAGTAGCGCGTCGTGAGCGGCCGAGAGCGCCTGCATCGGCGGGCAGAACCTTTTTGGTACGGTTGGAGGTAGAGATGGTGTGCTTGGGAGCGGGAGGCGGCGAGTCGGCAGCTGATGGGACGTAGGAGGTGATAGGCTGGAGAAGACCCTGGATGTTGTAGCGCTCTGCCAACTCGATGGCAATGTCGAGGGGGATCCAAGTGCCCTGGTACTTTCCGTAACCGCCCTGTACCTTTTCGTGGACACCCTTTTGAATCTCTCGCTCGAGCACACGGGTACGCTGCGGCTTGTCGAGACCGACGACCTTGAGGATCTGGGTTGCATTGAGCCAGCTGTCGGAGCGTCTCCTCATGACTGCGACATTGTTGATGATGCACTCATAGACGGGCACGCCCGAGTAGGTGGCCTGTGAGTGCAGATGGCAAGGAGAGGAAGATAGAAGCGAGTCAGTACACTGATGCGTTAATTGAGCGCGAAAGTGATCGCTACTCACCTTGAAGATGGTCTTGTCGCCGCTCATGGTGTCGTCGTGCTGCTGGAGCGCGGGTCAGACTGGATGATGCGCGCGATTCGCAATCGTATGGGCGTGCAGATGGTCGGAACTTGATCGGATGGTGAGGCGATCGCAAAGAAGCACTGCGGGAATGATTGACTGGCTTGTGTGTGCGAGGAAGCTGTTGGGCAAGTGGTAGGTAACCGCTGATCGAGATAATGAGGAAGTGAAGTAGCAGAACGCTTTGTCGGATGAAACGCTGAAGCTGACCTGGAAAGTGTTGGTTGCGTCCTGGCTTGCCCGCTGCGACGGATGAGCTTTGTGTCAGGCTGGAATCTTTGGCTCTGCGCAACTCTGCCTTGCAGCGCTTCGGTCTGAGCTTCTGAACTTGTGAGTGTCCGTGGTGTAAAATGGCTCTTTTCCCTCTCGAGTTTCGTGACGCGACTTTTGGCTCTTCCAGGCGAGGCGGCCGAGTGTTGGTCGCTGAGCCCTTTGAGGTCGCGTTTTCTCAACTAACAGTCCCAATCGATATTACCTAGCCGGCCGACAAGAGGATTCACGTCGAGGCTCGAGAAATTAGACTTTTTAATAGTTGCCCTCTCACGCGAGCAGCCGAGCATTTTTTTGCTTGCAGCTCTCGACTTTTTTCCTTTCTCAGCCAAGGCTGCTCTTTTGTTCAGAAGAAAATTTAGGCTGGCAGTTCAGGGTCGAGTCTCCTCGAGCGGTCACCTGGTCGAGGCTGGACAAGGTTGATTGTTTGATAGGGTGAGATGTCAAACAGGCAGGCAAACGATGCGACATAGGCTCTGGACCATCTCGACCTTCTTACATCCATCAGCTGTTATAGATCACATCACGACAAGGAACTCTCTCCGCAAGTCTAGCCAGAAGCGCAACTCCTCGAACCGACGGAAACCTTTCTCACGGCGCCACCTTTGTTCCCACGCATAGACAAGCTTTTTTGGACTTGCATTCGCAGCTGCCGACTTTGCACGGACGCAGAAGCCCACTTTCCCACCCTCCTCAGCTCTAACTACAGCCTGCGCAATGTCATCGGCTTCATCGGCTGGCTCGGATTCGGAGGACGACCGAATGACCACTCGTTCTGCGCCTGCCACCACCTACCGCCCTATCGCACCGCTTCCACACTCACCCCGTGATACATCGCCATCGGCACGCTCCGCAGCAGCAGACTCGAGCAACCACGCTGAATCATCCATGCATTCCAGACTGCACCAGAGCGACGCTGCGTCCGTAGCCTCGTCCAACTCGAACTCGAACTCCTCGGGAAGCGCCTCTGCAAAGGCAGCTGCGCCTGCTATGCGACACGCCCTCCCACCTAAACCTGTCACTGCCATGCCGGGATCTTCCAACACTGCCGCCAGCTCGTCCTCGTCCGCCGCCATGAACGGTGCCTCCTCGTCTGCGGCAGCCGCAGCCAAAGCCAACAGCGCCAAGCGATCGCGCGTCGACTCCTCCCTCGTCCCCCAGGTTCCCAAGGTCCCCAAAACCGCCACAGAGAAGGAAAACACCCCGCGCCTCATCGTCGTCCTCGAACAAGCCTGTCTTGAGACTTACAAAGTTTCCACGGGCTCCGCCTCCCGAGGTGGTCCCGGCGGCGGCGGACGCAACAACAAGGACGGCGGTGACAAGTACGCCCTTCTCAACTGCGACGATCACCAGCGCGTGCTCGCCAAGATGGGGCGCGACATCGCCGAAGCCCGACCCGACATCACCCACCAGTGCCTGCTCACGCTCCTCGACTCGCCGCTCAACAAGGCCGGTCTGCTCCAGGTGTACATCCACACCGCGAAAGGCGTGCTCATCGAGGTCAACCCGCACGTCCGCATTCCACGCACGTTCAAGAGGTTCTCGGGTCTCATGGTGCAACTTCTGCACAAACTCAGCATCCGATCCGTCGGTGGAAGCGAGAAGCTGTTGAGGGTGATCAAGAATCCGGTGACAGAGCACTTCCCGGCGCGAACACACAAGATCACGCTCTCGTTCGACTCACCCGTGCAGAGACTCAGCGGGTACCTGCCTAGCATTCCTGAGGGCCACAGCATCGCCGTTTTCGTAGGAGCGATGGCACACGGAAAGGATACGTTTGCCGACGGAGTGGTCGACGAGAAGATCAGTATCTCGGAATACTCCTTGAGCGCCAGTGTTGCGTGCGGCAAATTCTGTTGTGCGCTGGAGGACTTCTGGGGTGTCGTATGAGTTCGTCTTCTTGCATGCAATATTTTTCTAAACGATCGCATCGGCGTGTGTGTGTGTGTGTGTGATTCCATCGAGTCTATTGTGGGGGTCAAGTTCTACATGCGTGTCCTCTGAAAGCCTTCCATGTGGGTCGGCAGCACAGCCTGACCGTTCGCCCACGCCTCGACCAACACTCTGGCGATGGCCGTCTGCGGTGGCAGTCTGATCTGCTTCCTCTTCTCCTTGACCTCTGCGTCATCGTTGTGCTCCTTGTCCAGGTTCTCGAGCTCCTGCTTGGTGAAGTGACTCCTCTCCTTGCTCCCGATGACCTCGAGAATCTCCTTCCTCGTATAGAACCGCGCGTCCTCCAACTCGTTATCCAGGTCCAACCGGATATCTTTTTCATTGTCGCTCTTTGCAATGCCGTAAAAGCCCGCCATGAGGTTGGTCGGATACGGCCAGGGTTGGCTGGAATGGTAGATGACCTGGTCCACCTTGATTCCGGATTCCTCCAACACCTCGCGACGGACGGCCTCCTCGAACGATTCGCCCGGCTCGCAGAATCCTGCCAGACACGAGTAGAAGCCCGCCGGCCACTTCTTCTGTCTCCCCAACAACACCTTTTCGCCATCGGGCGAGATGATCGCCATGATAATCACCGGGTCGGTTCGAGGGTAGTGGAAGTTGCTCAGCACTTTCGTCGAGGGACAGACGCCCTTGCCGTCCTCCTCGAACGATGCTGCTCCGCCGGACAAGAACGAGGTAGAGAAGTCGGAACCGGGAGCAGCGTGACCGAGGGAGGAGGAGCATCCGCGCTTGTACCCCGCCCACAGCGAGTACTGCTGACGCGAGCAACCAGGGCAGTACTGGTGTCGCTCGTTCCAGTCGAGTAGCGATTTGGATTGGGCTACGATCGCTGCGTCCTCGACAGGCCAGGTGGCAGCACGGGAGGACGCACGGAGGTCGATAAAGTCGTACTTCTCCTCGTTCTCGAGCTTCTCCAGCAGGGCCTGCATGGGTGACGCTTCGCCGTCTTTGAGGAAGGGCGGGCGGTAGGTAAGGGAGAGTGCGAAGAACGGTGTCCCGGCGGGGGGAGCGTTCGAGTTTGCCGCATCCGAGGTCTTGCTCGTGTCCTTGGCCATCTGACCGGGCAGAGAGGTCTCGCTCAACTTGCTCTCGTCAATGCCCAAGAAGACCAGCGCGAGCCTGCTCGGTCCCACGCCATCCGTAGCGCGGGCAAAGTCCCGGTCGACCTCGCCACCGTTCTTGAGCCCGTACGCCTGGGGACCGAACACAAGCGCATCCCCCTCCTCGGCCTGCGCCCCTCCCGAGGCCTTGACATTCTCCAGAATGTACGGCTTCACCTCGTCCCACCCGAGCGTCGCCAGCAGCCCCTCGTCCTCGCCCGAAGCGTGGCACAAGGGGTTGTTGTTCTTCATCACCACGAAGCGCGTTTCCGGCGATGCGATGGTCGAGTTTAGAAACTCGGTCGAGGTGCGGAGCCATGAGAGACGGTTGAGCTTGGAGCCGGCATAGAAGTTGACGGTTGTAAAGGAGGGGAAGGAGCCCGCTTGGGGGACTGTCGGCGTTTGGGACATCTTGAGGATCGGTCGAGGGATGCGTTGTCTACAAGATGGGGTAGGCGGTGTCGCAAGGAGCGTCGAGACAGAGCGTGCGGTAAGGAGCTTGCTGCGGCCGTGATGGATGGATCGGGCGGCGTTGTAGGTGAGTGTGGGAAGGAGAGTCATACGACTGCTCTCTATGGTAGACCCTCGTTGTATCTCTTCGACGTTGGTAGAAGAAGACGATGTCGTGTGAAGAGGTCAAGATGACCGTGCGAAGATCTCTCTTGCGCCGACGTCACCTAATCTCCTCTCAAAGCGCACCGGCAATACAACTCTGTGTGTCGCCGGCTCATCACGTCACTCTACGCCCCATTTTTGCAAATTTGTTACGCCGACACACTATGCTCGTGAGCTCAGTAATTTCTTGCGGCAGATGACCATCCCTCACAACCTCAAGAACCCTTCATGCACACGGAGACGGACAAACGAGATGACTTGAAAAACCTGAGCTTGCCATTGAAGAGCTGCGTTATCCCTCCGAGCCCATTGCGCTGGGATGGGTTGATCAGAACGAGCGATAGCGTACAGCTGCGAGGGACCGAGCAGGAGCAAGCGACCGACGAGAGTGACCAGCAACAAGGGAGCGTGTGTGTGAATCATTTACAGTAATTGGCCCTCTGGTAGAAGATGTGTAGGTACAGATGCAAGAACAGAGACGAATAGACGCTAAAGGGACGAATGAGAATCTGCAAGATGGAGAGATGACGTGCGACATGTGGGCATCCTCCATTACTTCCCAAGCCTGAAAGGAGTGTAGGTGATTAGAGATCCAAGTGGCGAGGAAGGGCAAGGGAGGAAGAGCGCTTTTGTGGGCGTTCAACGTGTGCTGAACGCTGGTATTTTGTCAGCTTGAAGCGACACGATTAGTCGTCGAACGACATCTTCTTGCCGGCGAACTCAGCGGCGCCGCCAGTTCGTGCGCTGCCGCCGCGGGCACCCCATCCGCCTCCGCGGGGGATGCCACGGAACGAGCCATCGTGACCACCACGGCCACCACGTCCACCGCCGCGTCCACCGCCACGACCGCCACGGCCGCCGTCGCGACCACCGAAGCCACCGCGTCCACCGCCGCGTCCGCCACCGAATCCGCCACCGCGGCCACCACGGCCACCGGCACCGCCATCAGGGCGGTCTCTTGGCGTGGAGAAGTCGAGACGAAGAGGACGGCCAGCAAGCTCTTGACCGGTCATGGCGTCGATAGCAGCCTGTGCGGACTCCTGAGCGGCAAACTCGACGTAACCGAAACCCTTGGGGCGGCCCGAGTCGGGGTCCTTGGGGAGACGAACACCGGAAACCTCACCGTGCTCGGAGAAGGCGTTCCACACATCGTCCTCGGTGATGTCGAAGGAGAGGTTGCCGATGAAGAGGGTGGAGGAGGGAGCGGAACGCTGGTCGTTGAACTTCTTGGCGCGGTTCTCGGTGACATCGCCCTTGGGGGTGGAGAGGTCGAGGCGGATAGCACGACCGTCGACCTCCTTGCCCTGACCCTCCTCAAAGGCCTTCTTGGCAGCGGCAGCGGTGGCGAAATCAACGTAGCCGAAGCCACGGCTCTTACCGGTGGTACGGTCGAGCTGGACACGGGCGCTGGTAACCTCACCAAAGACCTCCATCTCGGACTTGAGCCAGTCGTTGTCGACGTTCCACGAGAGCTGGCCAACCCAGACCTGGTTGGTCTCGCCCTCTGCGAGCTCGGCGGGAGCAGCAGCAGCAGCGGTAGCGCCGTCCTCGGTCTTGGCTTTCTTGGCTACGGGAGCTTCCTCGTCGGCCTTGCGCTTCTTGGAGTCGGTGGCAGCGGCAGGGGTGGCATCCTCGTCGTCGTCGGAAGAGTCGGAAGAGTCAGAGTCCGAGTCGGACGAAGAGTCAGAGTCGGAGGAGTCGGAAGACGAGCTGGCCTCCGCAGCGGCAGGGGCAACCTTGCCGTTGGTCTGGGGAGCAGCCTCGACCTCGTCGTCGCTGGAGTCAGAGTCGGAAGAGTCAGAGTCGGACGAAGAGTCGGACTCGTCGTCGTCGTCGTCACTGTCGCTCGAGTCGTCGCTGGACTCAGACTCGGACTCGGGCTCGGGGGTGGGCTCCTTCTTTGCCTTCTTGTCCTTTTTTGATTTCTTGTCGACGCCGTTGGCCTTGGGCTCTTCGACGGTCTTGGCGGCGGCGGCCTTCTTGTCCTTCTTGTCCTTCTTTGCGTCGACCGCAGGGGCGGCAGCGGCGACCTTGGTAGACTTGTCCTTCTTGGCCATTTTGTGTGATCGGAGAGGGGGAATATGTGTGTTGGATGAAAGGGTGATGGAAGGTGGAAGGAAGGGAGAAGAGGGACGAGGTTGACTGATGGCTCTGCTTGTGCTGAAGTTGCTGCGCTCTCGAGAAGAAGCAGAGGAAGAAATGAAAAATTGGGCTCAGAAAACGCAAATTTGGACGGCTCAGACGAAATTTTTCGACGGTCGAGCTGCATGAGTGGAGTTAGAGCGCTCAGACAGCAGAGAGCCATGGCCAAAGAGGACCCTTCTTGCCTGTGGCGGCGGCGACGGCGGTGAAAAAATAAAACTTGCTTTTTCTCAGTTGTTTTTTGGAATCTCGGGCAACGGCCTGGCGAGCTGTCAAATGCTTACAAGGCTCGTCAGTGCAGATAAGCATGCCAGACCGGGTCAAAAAAGAAGGCTTTGGAGACTGCATGAGTCGAACACGCGACCTTTCGCAAATTAGACAAGGTGCTAAGCGAACGCTCTACCAACTGAGCTAAACCCCCGAAGATGCATGAGGAGAACACTTATTGCGTTTATATAGCGTCAAACAAGCGGCCCTGTGAAGAAGCAACCGCGGAACTCGGTCAGTGTTGGCTTAGCCATGCTCTGCTCGGGTGGACAGGGTCGGGGCGAGGGATTGGCTGTTCCGTGTGTGACTTTTTGAGAAGAAAGGTGGGTCGGCCCTTTTTGGTCATTGGGCAGCGCTTTGCAATCATCCTCACATTGCTCTCAAAGTGTTGCTCAGCACCCTCATCCATCACACTAAGCACGGTCACATCGCATCGCACAGCATCGTGGAGACTCAGCAAATCTCGATCGTCCTCGACCATTTGCAACACATCAATCATCAATCGAGGATTCGCTTTGCCAGCAAGCGCGTTCCTTACTTCGGTGTTTCCTGACTCTCAGCATACTTTCCATGATCAGCATCATCAGGACACATCTCTGATACTTGCGGACCCTGTCAACGCCAGGCCGCGCTCATATACAAAAGCTCCATGCATCTCGTAAGATAGCCCGCTGCTTCTTTCCTCAGCCCACAGCATCATCGAGACCAGGACAGAGAGCGTGACGCTTGCTCTCGTCCTCGGCAGATGATACGCCCATGCGTCACAAGGGCTCCCTCTCCAGCGCACTCGATGCGTGTGGTCGTCGAGCTTGTCCCTCACATCGTACAGCTCGAGCTCAGCTGCCTCCACACAATGTCGCTGGCCCCTCGAGGCTTCCCATGATTGCCTCGAGCGCGCCCTCTCCACCACCAATACCACCAATACCACCTCAGGCTGCATCATCTTCAATTTCAGCTCCGTCATCGTCGCTCGGTACGCACAGTCACTCTGTGTCTCAGCGCATCAACTCGCATCACCTCTCTTTCCTCTACCCACCATCTTGTCTCGAGTTCACTCACAACACCTTCGCTCGATCCAAATCATCCCTCGCACCGACGAGCGCTGTCGCCGCCGCCGCCGCCGCCGCCGCTGCACAGCAGCAGTCTCTCACAGCTCATACTGACAACGAGCCACACTTCCCTGGCCAGCACGAGCCAAATTTCACCTTCTTGCGCCACCACTACGAGCCACCACACCACTTCATCGACCACCCTCAATCAAACGATCTAATCCAACAGGATGCCAATAGTCATCTAGAAGCAGAAATACTAGCCACAGAGCCAACACAGGACGAGGGCCCATCGGTCATACCAGCTTCAGACCAATTTGAGGCTTCAGTCGCCGCTCTGTCGTCGTTACGTCGCAAATGCTCTGCTTTACGCCGTTCAGTGCAGCACGATCAGATCGCAGATGCCGACGCTCTCGTCAAGCGGTGTCGGCGTCTTGTCTTGCAAGCTTGCCGCATAACATCGCGCTCGCACTCGAGAGCAGCTCGTGCCTCCATCTCGGAAACCGTCTCCGACTGCGCTCTCTACCTCTCTGCCGCGGGTCAGCCAATCGCAGCCGCCAACGTCATCCGCCATCTCTTCGTAAAGCTTCGTTGGAGCCCAGGCCCAGCTCTGGACGTCGAGCCCAAGTCTCAAGCTCAAGGTACTTCCGCTCCGAGCGATGATCCGAGTCCAACAATAGCATCGTCCTCACCAGCCGATCTCTTGCTCATCACACAACAAGTCATCTCGCAATTGACACTGGCGCCGTCTCCATATAGTCCTCGACCCACGCGCCGCTTCGAGTCCCAGCAACATCTCGACGCTGCAATCTCTCTGGCAGCTGCCATGCACATCAGCCAAATGGCCAGATCCACAACTTCGCAGACGGCTCTGATCCGAGCTATGATTGCCTCTGGCCAGCCCTTCTTAGCCGTGCAGACGTTCGCTGCCGAACTTCGAGCTTGGTGGAATGCTCACCGTCAAGTACGGCGACCACACCCCTTGCTTCGAAGGCAAGCTGCTCTGATCGTTGAGATCGGCAAGCCCAGCTCGCAAGCTCTTCGCGAGATCACACGCTCCTTGCAGCAACTCGAAGAGCTCTTGAACCGTATCCAGCCTGACCTTTTGTCTCAGCTCTCTGATCACGAAAAGCACGCCTTGCAGACGAAGCGTGGCGAGTATGCCGACTCGCTCGTCGAGCTCTTACGCCTAGTTCGTGGCGGTCGTCTGCCTTTGCCCCCGATGGCCAGCGCTCCCGAGATCGCTTGGATCCTTTCGGCGTGCTGTCGTTTCGAGAAGACGACGCTGCTCGACAATCCCACGGCAGCACTCGATGCTGCAGAAAAGCGCAAGCTGCAAGATGCAGCACAGCTCATCCGATACTTCCTAGGCGAATATATGCGATCACTACCAGATGGACAGACGCGCTCTGCTGGCAGCCTGCTCATCGGAGGCAATCCCGTCGTCAGGCCACCTCTGGGCATTGCGGTCTACAATCAGCTTGTCCACTACGCCTTGTCCGTTCTCAGATCGCCATCCACCTGCAAAGAGGTCTTTCAGCATATGACCCAGCGTCGTCAACCATCCTTGGAGCCAGACGCGGTCACCTTCAACACGATCTTGCGTCAGGCCACCACACAGCGTTACGAAGCGCTGGCACGCGCCGTCATGACCACCACGCGTCCAGAACAACCGCACCTTGGCGCGCCAGGGACCGTCGCTGGTCAGTCCGAGTCGAACAAGGATGCTGCTCCGGAGGCCAAGACTGGATCTCAACCGATCAGACCCATGCTCCAGCAGATCGACAATGCCGTGGTCCAGGCCGACTCCTACCGCCTAGTCTCGCTTCTGCAGTATGTGACTGCATCGTCCATGTTCTTGCGTCGCTACCGCCACGAGCCCGGCCACATCGGCGTCAAGGAACTGGTCATGCGTATCTATCCCGCGCTCGACAAGAAGCGCCACGGACGCCAACGTGCCACAGATCCGCTGCAGCTTCACAGGGATGCGACATTGCGACCTAAAGCGAACCAGGCTTCCAGGCACGCCATCCTCAACCCGCACGTCTTGACAGCGTCGCTCAACCTCGCTGCCAAAGCCGGCAAGACGGGCCTGGTGTTGCGCATCTGGCGTCTCATCAAGCGAACCAGCTTGCAGAGCGAGCTGCAGTCGCCCACCAACGACGTTGCCGCGGTTCCTTGGAAGATTCCTGTCGAGGCTGCCACCATCCTCATGAGCGTCTTGGCCAACGAAGCGGCAAAGGCGCCAAAGGTCGCACCCGTGCCGCGAAGGCTCCGGCAGCGGCTCTCCCTTGGCAGATCGCGAACAGCTCCGCAAAGGTCTTCGAAGCTCACCGCTCATCGACAGTACGCCAGAGGCTGGAACATCGCCGCCTCGCTTCGTCGCGGCTCAAATACTGGAGGACTCGGGCCAAATGGAAGCACGAGTCCCGGCGCAGGCGAGCTCGGAGAGGGTCTTCGTTGGAGGGCTGCACAGCTCTTGGCCAAGCGAGAGTATGCCTTCCTCGTCTACCACTGGCAGATGTCGCAGAAGCTGTCGAGTTGGCGACGCAAGAGGGTGGAGAGCTGGATGCGCAAGGATCAAAGCGAGACACTGCCCACTGTGGCTGCTGCGGACGCTGAAGAGGCCTCGAGAGTGCAACCTGACTCGAGGTTCTACGACGCGCTGCTGGGTGTCTTCGGTCGTCGAGTAGGCATGGTGCAGCGCAGCAGGAACTACAGACCGCGTTCTGAACTTCTGTCACAGCTTCGCCGTGGCCACAGGCGAGCCGCGTACGAGAGGAGCTCATCTCCTCTTTGGTCAGCGGATCCTTGCGACTCTCTTGCACGTCCGGAAGCGATCAGTGGAGGCATCGTCCCGGAGGCGAGCACCTCCGAGCAGCCCGATCGTGTCACATTTGTCGAGAACCTGCACCTGCGCTCCACCAACCAGCTCTTGGAAGCAGTCGTCGCTCGCATCGGCTGGAACTCTCGCGGTCGACGCACATCTCTGCCACCCGACGCATTCCTCGTGCGCATTCTGTTGGACATGGAAGCGCTGAGCCTTGATATCCCCATCGCCTATCGATGGATCCCAACCCACTGTTCCATCGCCACGGCTGATGCGGACTCCAGAGTTGCTGTGCCCGATCTGCTGCAGAATGACAACAAGGAACGGAAAAGCAAAGCGGAAACAGGCGCATTCTCCCCCTACAGGGGACCGCGTATCAAGACGGTCGGCTTGATCGCTAGGCGTCGCAACTCGGCACTGGCAGAGAAGAAAGCGGAGGAGAAAGCAAAGAAGTCGTGAAACCCACCTCATTGGATTCGTTGCTCAGCATTTCAATCACACACATGCATCACACGTTTTTGACAGAATGAGCTTGATCAGTAACCTGTCTCTACATCCACCTGACCCGCAAACGTCCCGCCGTTTACCATGACCTCCAGATTATGTCTGATCCTCTCGCCCAGCAGCGCCGGGATCATTTGAGTCGGTATCGCCGAGTGAGGCGTCAGAAGAAGCTTCCCCCTCTGCACCAGCTCTTGCACTTCCCTCTCCTGCTCCTCCCTGCCAACTGAGGGGTAGGAGACGATGTCCAGCGCGGCGCCTTTCAATCTCCCTTCTTGAAGGGCGGAGATCATCGCTCGAGTGTCGACGATCTCGCCGCGCGCTACGTTGACTAACACGCAGCTGGCGGGCATAGCCGCGAAGAGGGTCTCATCGAACAGACCGCGGGTTGTGGGTGTCAGGGGGCAAGTGATGAACACGACCTCTGCCAAGGCCAGCGCTTGAAGCAGCTGCTCTTTCGTCGTGGACGATGTCGTTGTGCTGGCCTGGCACTCGAAAGGGTGTAAGAGGGTGCGAACGCGTACACCGATAGAGCCAGCACCGATGATCACCACGCGTCTGCCGATCATCGACTCCACCTCTCTCCCCGCCGCCGGCGGGGAGCGATGCAAGCCCCTCAGCAGGCCCAGACAAAGGGCGAGAGCATGCTCCGCCACCACGCCCCCATAGCAGCCCTTGGCACAGCACCACACCACCTCCCTACCTGAAGTTCTGAGCTCGCGCATGAGGGGGAGAAAGTCGTCCACGCCCGTCATTGGCAGCTGAACGAAACGGATGTTGGGCGCGGTTGAGAGCACTGCACGAAGGGCAGAGGAAGTATTGCCCAAGGCCAGGGTAGGTAGCCACAGCAGCGCTATGGTCGAGCTGTCGGCGGAGGATTGGACGTGCAGCGAGGAGGCGAGGTCATAAGGGAGGGACGAGATGAGGGTCGAGACCGGCAGGCAGTTCTCCGACGAGGGAAGAACGGCCACTTTGAGCATCGTCGGAGGGAAGCGGCATCGAGAGCATGCTGTGAGTGTGATCGATCAGAACACCGAGGAGTCTGTGAGCGATCTTATACCCTTTGACAGGCTTACCCCGAAGATTGATAGCCCCTTCCGGGGGCGTCGTCTCATAGCGAATCTGTCCCATCACACATCGCGCATACATGAGAAAGCAAGATGAAAAGGGCCGAGATGACAATATACGATAACAAAGCGCAAGATGGGATGTGGGGCTTCCCACCTCTTCATCAGCGTCGAAAGCGGGTCGCAAACACGTCGTGGGAGCTGTTGCATTCACCGCTGTTACATGCGGACTTGTTGTTGATTCGCTTCCACACAAAGTCGTTCACACAAAGAGCACCATTCCCACCTTCACACGCCGTTGCGACCCCACTACCCACCATTGTCTTTATCACACACCAACAAGCTGACAGCTATTGCAACAAATATATTGTTCACACGTCACATGAGCTCACTTTACAACGGGACAGCACTGGTACTTCGCATGCCATCCCTCGCGCTCCTCGTCAAATCCCACTCGTTGGTATCGCCGTCCAAACTCCACATGCTGATCCCGCCGATGCCGGCTGCACTAGCAAAAGCGCCTTTATCGTAGATCGAGCTGGTATCGTCGTACGTCACCACGCGGGTGCCATCGGTGAGGAAGGGGGTGTCGGAACAGTCGTCCCAGTGCTTGTCGAATCCTCCTGCGCCATCGAACAGGCCGGATGGACCTTTTTGCAGGGCGCCGGCAGCGACGATCTTCGAGAATCCGATTTGACCTTCGGTGGTGCTACCGTCCTCGGAGGTGAGTGGCACACCCAACCTCTTCTCGAGAGGAGAGCGTTGAATGAGGGAGGTTTTCGAAGAGGTGTTTATGTAGCCGTACGCGGGGATACCGAGCAAGATCTTGTTCCTGGGCATACCGGCGGCGGACCAAGCCCTTACACCCGCAGCAGCATTGACGTTGGGCAGGGTGGAATTCCCACACAGATCCGCCAGGGGTGCGTTGGGACCCGGATTGGCGCGCGAACCCCACACGTCGTAGTTCATGATCATGACATAATCCAACGCCCCCGCGGCACGCGCTACGCTGCTAACCGGGTTGCCATTGGATCCGATCCACGGAGCGTGCGTTACTGCGGCCGTCAGCAGTGCTCCCGCTGGCAGTGCGGCGCGAAGTTCCTGCAGGAAAGTTTGGAAATTCCTTGCGTCGGATGGATCGTATACGTTATCCCCCGCACCCGGATCGTTCGGGTACTCCCAATCAAGATCTATACCGTCCAAATTGTAGCTCTGATAAACACGGATGATGTTGGCGATGAACCTCGCGCGCGAGTCGGCGGTGCGAACAGCAGACGAGAAATATGTCGACCCTCCCCAGCCACCGATCGAGAGAACCGCTCGGGTGTTGCCCCCACGACAAGCAGCGACGAATCGACGAAGGAGTGAGCCCGACGGATCAGTGGGGAGGGACAGATCAAAGGAGGAAGTAGGGAGAGCAAAGGCGTAATTGAGAATGTCAAAGTGGGTGAAGTCGATCGAGGTAGGGGGAAGAGTGGACGCGGTCCAGTCGGCCCAGTAGGCCGCCATGATTGTGGCACCGGTACCGGTGATGTTGACCGCCACTTTAGACGGAGGAAGGGGGGTCGAGGAGTTGAAGGAGGGTGGGGAGGCAGAGGAGGTGGAGTTGGAGATCGAACCCGAAAGGGTCGAGTTGGAAGAAGGGTTGGTGACGGAGGTCGAGTTGTTCGGCTTGCATGCGCCTTTCGGATCGTCGGGAGGGGAGGTAGCGGAAAGATGACGTCGAAGGTCGCGAGGTCGGAAGCGGGCAGAGGGGACCAGCCTCCTGTTCTGGCCCTTACCTGTACCGCCTTCGCCGAGGAGCAGCTGCCATAGAGAACGTCGCTGCTGAGGAGGGGAGGAACTCGATGGAGAGGATGTCAAGGTGGAGAGTCGATCGGGAACGAAGCTGACACCTGGTCTAGCTTCATTGCTGCTGTCCGGCATCCCGATGGGTGATGCGAGATCATGGCCGGTGCCCTCAGGTAGAGTCATCGCCGAGGTGGAGAGTAGGCTGGCAAACGCCAAGACGCCGAGTGGGAGGAGCTTCATCTTGAGGTATCGCGTGTTGCGAGATGAAGTCGATGCCTTTGTTTGATATGAACAAAGGAGTGTATATGTGGCGTCTGAAGAGCTGAGAAGACAAAGGAGCGTATATAAGGTGTCCAGCACCGAGCGAGGTGAAGGGAGTGTGGTCTACAAAGGAGTGTTTTTCTCCAGCGGGTTCAACGAGGAGGGGACCTGCTCAGGGGCGGTGAAAGACGAGAATACCTCGAAAGCCGATCAACGACTGTTGAGGTCAGAAAGATAGGGAAGAACCGGCTCCCTCGTATGCTTCGAAGCGATCAAGCTCAGCTGATCTCGTGGGAAAGGGGTCGAAAGCTCGAGTCCGATCAACGGAAGCTCTAGGCGTAGAAGAAGAGAAAGGGTGGGGGGAGGGAGAGCGGCCAGCCTGGTCGACGATGAAATGAGAATGAGCTGATCGAAGCAATTAGGGAAGAGGAGAAAAGGCTCGAGTATATAGCAATTATAGACTTAAGGTCACGGAGGGCCCTGGACTCAGTCGCCGGTCCATTGGAACCTAGCATCAAGCTTAGCAAGGCTAATCTTACGACCAAGCTCTACCTTGACCAGCATTCTCCGGCAGCTTCGAATCTCGATCCGTCGGGATACTCCGTCAAGCTAGCTTGTGCTCGAAGTTCAGGCCGTCGTCTGAGCTAATCGCTCTTGGCTAGTCATGTGAACGTCTACCGGACCTGTCAAAGGGCTGAATCCTTGTGGCGCATCCGAGGTTCCGACGGCTATCATAGGTTCGCAGCGCAAGGTTAGAAGTTGAGCTGCATCGGCCCCTGAGAAGAACTGCAAGCTCAACGAAGACCGAACGAAAGCATGATGCAAGGGTGGCGCAGCGGAAGAACCTTGTCGGCGGCCATAGAATGAGCCATGTCAAAAAACGACATACTGTATGTCAAGTCAAATTCACCCTCTTCCAGAGCCGGAATCAAGCGGCATCCTTGGAGGCTGTGCCCCTCTGACGATCGGACGTAGCTTTATCGGCCAGCGGCGAACAAGAAGAGAGAGAGGGAGCAGGTGGGGCGGCATCGAGCTTCAAGTCGGTATCGAAGACAAAGGAAACGAACAGCATCAAAGGGGCAGAAGCGTGGCGCGCTTCTTGACAGGCCGGTGATCTTGGCGTGGGGTGCAAGACCCGATCCGCTAGCTTGGCGGATCGGGTCCCAAGGCGAGTCGAAAACAACGCGTTGGGGCGAGGCTGAATCGTAACAGGCCAAATGACGTCGCGTCTCTGTAGGAGGACAATTTTTTTTGCAAGCTGTCTCATTTACAAGCCTAACATCTGGACGAAAATTTGAGCTTGCCACTGCGTCGCCAAAGTTTGGAGATCTGCCCGCCCTTTCACGCGAGCGCAGCCCACAGCACCCTGCATGCGTCGATGTTGTGCCTCCTCGGTCGATCCCTGTTCCGTTGGCTTGGCTCGATCGACTCTTGTTGACAGATCCATCATCTCGACATCCCAGGTAAGAATGAAGGCCAAGCAGAAGGGGATTCGCGTGGACCACGGCCAAGTGAGACAAAGTGACAGCAACACGAGAAGCTTGCATTTCATCAACACAGGGCGGGGGAGGGTCGCCGCTTGAAGCGGAGTATATTGTGAAAGCGAGATTAGGCTGCCGGGCAATTTGTGACTGCGAGACTCATCCGCTTCTTGGAATGGTAGAGGCTGGAACCCAACATTCCCTTTTGGCCCATGCCGGTGCGTATCGTAGTGTGCAGCTCCAGGCCGTTCAGTATCAAGCAGTGGTACGATTTCCCACGTTGCCTCGATCCGAGGTGCAGACAGAAACCCTGCGCAGATCTACGCTTGGACGATCCTGGTTGCAACAGAACGACCTGCATGTGATATCGTACATTTGCCACCGTCGAGTTTCACGTCTCGATGGAATCGCACTCGACTCGATGGAATGTGATGAGTGGTGCGGAGATCACAGCTGAGACAAAAGTGGGGATAGAGCTTCGCGTCGACAAGACCCAGCTGGGAATACGGTTGTCAGCGCAGTGACTCTTCGATGACGAGCGTTCATTGTGCCGTGTTGGGGCATGGAGGACGCATCGAGACCTTTTCATCGCCATTTGCAGGCAAGCAGACAGGCAGGGACGACGATCGCAGAAAAAGAGACAAAGCGGCGGCAACTCAGAACAGCAGCAAATCGGCGACAGCAAAATGCGGAGGATTGGCTGCAAATCATCGCGCAGAAAGTTCAAAATTCAACAGCAGCAGGCGGCGGCGACAAATTGAGTCGAGCGTGAAATTGCCTTTTGAGGAGAGAGCGCGTGTGTCTGTCTGGCTGTCAAGTTACCGCTTGAAAGCCAGAGTCATCTGACAGCAACAAGGGCCAAGCCAGGCTGACCCCGCAAAGAGGCGCACCGAGACACTGCAACGCCATTTCAAATGCATCTCATCATCTCCTTTCATTTTGGTCAACATCATCTCCTCTCTCATCCTCTCCTCCTACCATCATCATCGCCATAAACACAGCATACATCATCAAGACAGCAGCCATTCATTCATCTTCTGTTGCATTTGCATGCTGTCGTAGGCTCACCGCCTAAGCTTCTGCCTCCGTACGCATAGAACCTCACCGCCCCGCCTGTGGTAGCATCAGCACCAACCTCTAGATTGCTTCATCATCATGTCGGCTCAGGTCCCGTTCCCTGGTCAGTCGGGCCAATCTGGTGACCTTTCGGATCTCAAGATCGACCTCCCACGCAACGCCACCTCGTCTGCCAAGGAGGATGCCGCCGTCGCAGCCGCCTCCAACGTCAGCGCAACATCGGCAGCGCCTGCATCCAACCATCGCCGTCAAGGCTCCTACCAGGCTACCGATAAGCCTGCTACTGTCCCTGCTGGCTGGCACCATCATCCCCGCCAACCAGGTCCACACTCCGAGGGCTACTTCCCTGGCGGTTCGGCAGGCGTACCAAAGACACCCAGCAGCCTCTCAATGCGCGTCCACGGTCGAGCCCAGAGCAGCGCGGGCAGTGGTCCATCAGCTCATCCATTCAACCTCAATCTCGCTTCTGCCCATCCTAACGTCGATGGCCACCACGCCGGGCCCAGCAGTCTCAGCCTCTCCCACCACCCTGGCCTGCACGGCCTCGGCAATGGCGGTGGATACAGCGCTGGTCCACCCAGTCCCAGCACCCTCACCGATGTCATCCTCGGCCTCCATAGCACCTTCTACTCCTGCAAACGCAAACCTGAAGAGGTCAAAGAGATGGTCTGGCGCTACTACGAGAGCGGCGCCGTCTTCGAATCTCCCTTGCTCTCCGCACACGGAAGGAACCAGATTGCCAACCAGTTCATGATGGCTTTCGCTTTGCCAGGCATGGACGTTCAATCTGAGCTTCGTGATGTTATCTGCTCCGATTTCGAGTTTGATGGAACACGAGCGGGTATCATCGACCACACGATCACCGTCACTCTCTTCCCTTCGCTCTTTGGTTCGTCCGTGCCCAAGCCATCTGCCGATCCCAACGCCAGCGACGTCAACCGCACGCCTCGCGCATCTTCATCGCATCCCATGTCTGCGTCCGCCTATCCCATGACTCCTCACCCCTTCATCGATTATGGTGGCAGCAGTGCCTACTCACGAGTCGCCAGTCACCCGCAGAGCCCTACCACGCCCTTCAGCATCTCGAGCGTCTGGGGTGGGTCGAGGCCACACACACCCGGCCACGGTGGCATGCGTCCGCTCTCGGGCACGCAGCCACACGCTACCAACACGCCTCCCAGCGTCAACGGCGAAGACTTCGGGGCCACACCCTCCTCTGCTGCCACGCCGACCGCCAACTCGATCCTCAACAGCCTCACCAACGGCGCCAACGGACACCACTACGTCGATGCCGAGGCTGTGCAGCAACAATTGGCTTCACGTCCACCTATCCCAGCCGATGCTCTCACGCCGCACTGGAGCAGTGAGGGCTTGGGCCGATCCACCTTCCGAGCGCTGCTTTGGTCGCTCTTCCACCCCAGAGCCGCGCTCAAGTCGTTGTTCAGCATCCAGCTGCGTGTCATGAGCCGCCTCGAGTTCAACGACGCTGGTCTGATCGTCCGACATGAGGACACCTGGGGCCTGCGCGAGACCATCGAGGGTGTGATCCCTTTTGCATCCCTCATCTATTCAATCGAGCGCAGGTTGGTCGGCTTCCTCGTCTCGTGGGCCATCGCCAAGGGATTCAAACTGTCTTCCGTCTTGCTGCACAAGGCCATTCCAGGCGCATCCTCGTCGTCGACCGACCTCGAACCGCACTCGTCTACTGGCGCTGGATACCAGATCAGCCAGCACGATGCCGAGGCCATGTTTACTCACCCTCACTTGCAGCATCTTGGCCGTGCCCCAGCGCGAGAGTTCCAGACCATCTCTCGATCGCGGGCTCCGTCCCCCACTCGTTTCCGCTTTGGCAGCACTGCGGGCTTGTCGGGAGGCGGTACTGTAACAGGCACACGCACCAGGACGAGGTCCGGCTCGCACTCGATGGCGCCTTCGCGTGCCATGTCGACCGACAACCTCGCGTCGCACTTTGCCTCTGCCTACGCCACTCCGCACACGGCGGGCGCCATCGACTCGCGCCGCTCGGCGGATTTTCCGCCCGACAGTAGCGCCAAGTTCAGGGAGCGGTCTGCAAAGAGACTAGACGGCGGACGCGCTACCAGCACCAACTCAGCTCCTGGCTCCGCGCTGCCTTCTTCCATGTCGAACGCTTCCAACATCAGTGGGTACGACGGCGTCGAGTTTGGTTCCGGTGGCGCTGCGGCAGGGGGAGGACCGGCAGCGAACCTGGTCAACATGTGGGAGCACTTTTCGGCCCAGTCGCGCCCGCAGTCTAAGGCCGCGTCGGTGGTTTCGAACGATGATTCTAGAGGTGCATTGCGTGCGCCAGATCAGGACCAGCAGTAGATGTACGATCAGCTCGTAGACGAAGGTTTCTTTTGTAGGACGGATTAGCATTGGACGACATTACACTTATACACACATATGCATTCTCTCTTCCCTTCCGCTATGAGCTGTCGTGCCTGTGATCAAGCCTGGATTGTCTTCCATCTCTGTTCCCACAGTGTGAGTTTGCTCGAGAAGGTCGCCGGAAACGTTGAAAGGTCTTCAGGGTGTCGCCGTGTCGCAAAAAGGCAGTTGAAAATGGCGGTCTGAAGTTGGGTCCAAAAATGGAACAGCAGCGCAGCGAGCAGAGCCTGCGTGATCGATGTGACTTCGGATTTTAGAAATGGAATCGCGGCACAATCCAACGCACGGCTCAGCCAGCGCTTCAGCCTCCACGTCTAACTCAGCAAATTCTAGGCCAGCACAGGGCACTACAGCGGTGTGCGAGAACGCAACACTTCGAAGATCGACGCTTCCTCCCTCCCAACCTCCCGCCATCCATCCTGCTTCGCTGTCATCCCAGCTCATCTTCATTGCACGCAACCAGCTACTTGGAAACACTCATCATCATTATCGATTGGAAAGTGGCAAGGACGGCATCAGCACACCCCTCGAAACCGCCCCCGCACGCAGAATCTTGAATTCCACAAGACAGCACAGGGCAACCACAGCGACAATGGCGGCTCCAGAGGACATGAAGGTCGATCAGCCCGAGCAGGGCATCGACGAAGGTCTCTACAGTCGTCAGCTCTATGTGCTCGGTCACGATGCCATGAAGCGCATGGCGGCTAGCAATGTTCTCGTCGTTGGTCTCCGCGGTCTCGGTGCCGAAATCGCAAAGAACGTCGCATTGGCAGGCGTAAAGAGCATCACCATTTTCGACCCCACTCCCGTCTCCATCTCCGATCTCAGCACACAGTTCTTCCTTCGCCCAGAAGATGTCTCCTCGGGCGCTCGCAGGGATCAGGCCACGCAGCCTCGTCTCGCCGAGCTCAACACATACGTTCCCATCCGCGTTCTCGAGGAGAGCGAGCTGAACAAGGATGTGCTCGCTCGCTTCCAGGTTGTCGTCATGACCGACTCGCTCCATGGCGAGCAACTCCGCGTCAACGACATTACCCACGGCTCTTCCACCCACTTTATCTCGGCCGAGGTGCGAGGTCTCTTTGGCTCCATCTTCAACGACTTCGGCCCCAAGTTCCTCTGCAACGATCCTACCGGCGAGCAGCCGCTGTCCGGCATGATCGTGTCCATCGCCAGCGAGGACGACGAGGGTTTGGTCACCACCCTCGACGAGACCCGTCATGGTCTCGAGGACGGTGACTATGTTGCATTCACCGAGGTGCAAGGTATGGAGGCGCTCAACGACAGTCAGCCGCGTAAGGTCACAGTCAAGGGTCCCTACACTTTCACCATCGGCAGCACCAAGGGTCTCGGCGAGTACAAGCGTGGCGGCATCTTCAAGCAGGTCAAGATGCCCAAGGAGATCGCCTTCAAGTCGCTGCGAGAAAGCGAAAAGCAGCCCGAAGTCCTCATTGCCGACTACGCCAAGTTCGACCGCCCTGCCGCTCTCCACGCTGGCTTCCAGGCGCTCTCCCAGTTCCAGCAGAAGAACGGCCGCTTGCCCCGACCGAGGAACGCGCAAGACGCCGACGAAGTGCTCGCGCTCACCAAACAGATCTTCCAGCAATCCGGTCAGGATGCCGCCGACTTGCCTGAAAAGGTGGTTCGCGAGCTCGCCTTCCAAGCGCAAGGTGATCTGTCCCCAATGGTCGCGTACGTCGGTGGCTTTGTTGCACAAGAGGTGCTCAAGGCATGCTCCGGCAAGTTCCACCCCCTCGTCCAGCATCTCTACGTAGACTCTCTCGAGTCGCTCCCAGACTCGGTCGCCAGCCTGCCAGAGAGCGAGTTCGCACCTGCCAACTCGAGGTACGATGGCCAAATCGCGGTGGTGGGTCGAACCTTCCAGCAGAAGATTGCCAATGCACGCCAGTTCCTCGTCGGTTCGGGTGCTATCGGATGCGAGATGCTCAAGAACTGGAGTATGATGGGTCTCGGCAGTGGCCCCGAAGGAATCATCCACGTCACCGACATGGACACGATCGAGAAGTCAAATCTCAACCGACAGTTCCTGTTCCGCTCCAAGGATGTGGGTCACTTCAAGGCCGACACGGCAGCAGCTGCGGTGGCCGAGATGAACCCTGACCTCAAGGGCAAGATTCACAGCCACCAGAACCGAGTCGGACCCGAGACCGAAGACATCTACGGTGACGAGTTCTTTGCCTCGCTCACCGGTGTCACCAATGCGCTGGACAACGTGCAGGCTCGTCAGTACATGGACCGTCGATGCGTCTACTACGAGAAGCCACTTCTCGAGTCGGGCACGCTCGGCACCAAGGCCAACACACAGGTGGTCGTACCTCATCTTACCGAGTCATACTCATCGTCCCAGGATCCTCCCGAGAAGTCGATCCCGGTGTGCACGCTCAAGAACTTCCCCAACGCCATTGAGCACACGATCCAGTGGGCTCGCGAGCAATTTGACGAGTTCTTCCTCAAGCCGGCGGAGAATGTCAACCAGTACCTCACGCAGCCGGACTACATTGAGACGACGCTCAAGTCGGGCTCGGGTGCCAAGGAGCAGCTGGATCAGATCAAGCTCTATCTTGTTGACGAGCGACCCAAGTCGTTCGAGCAGTGCATCTACTGGGCTCGCATGCGCTTCGAGGAGAACTACAGCAACAACATCCGACAGCTGCTGCACTCGCTGCCTGCGGATGCAGTGACATCTACGGGCCAGCCGTTCTGGTCGGGACCCAAGCGTGCGCCCAAGCCTTTGACGTTTGACGCCGACGACCAGATGCACCTCGAGTACGTGATGAGCGCCGCGTTGCTGCACGCCGAAAACTACGGTCTCAAGGGTGAGGCCGACGCTGGGCTGTTCCGCAAGGTGCTGTCGTCAATGCAGGTGCCCGAATTCAAGCCCAAGGACAATGTCAAGATCCAGGTCAACGAGAACGAGGCGGCTGCCAGCAGCAACAACGCCGCATCCGCTGATGGAGGCGACCTGACGGAGGTGACCAGCAGCCTACCCGAGGCATCGTCGTTGGCTGGGTTCCGTCTGCAGCCAATCGAGATGGAGAAGGACGATGACACGAACCACCACATGGACTTCATCACGGCTGCCTCGAACCTGCGAGCCACCAACTACGGCATCTCACCTGCCGACAAGCATCAGACCAAGGGTATTGCAGGCAAGATTATCCCTGCCATCGCCACTACCACAGCTCTGGCTACGGGGCTGGTCAACCTGGAGCTGTACAAGCTGCTGGATGAGAAGAAGGAGCTGGAGGCGTACTCGAATGCATTCGTCAACCTGGCGCTGCCATTCATTGCATTCAGCGACCCGATCGCAGCGCAAAAGCTCAAGTACAACGAGACCGAGTGGACGCTGTGGTCGCGCTTCAAGGTGGAGCAGGACATTACGCTGCAGGAGTTCTTGGATCTGTTCAAGGAGAAGCACGGCCTGGAGGTGTCGATGCTGAGCTCTGGCGTTTCGATGCTGTTCTCGGCGTTCTTGCCAGGGAAGAAGCGCGAGGAGAGGCTCAAGATGAAGATGAGCACGCTGATTAAGACGGTGTCCAAGAAGCCCATCCCGAAGCACGCGCAGTGGGTCATCGTCGAAATTATGGCAGACGACCTGGAGGGCGAGGACGTTGAGGTGCCGTTCGTGGTGGTCAAGGTCAAGTAGAAGATACATAGTACGCTTCGAAATGTTGTGCAATCACATTCAAATCATTGAAAGATGTCATCGACCTTTGCAAGAGCTTCCAAGTCTGTCTGCTCTGAGGACGAGGCTGAACAGGTCGGCGCAAAAAAGCAAAGATGTTACGCCGAAAGACAAACGACGTCGATGAAAGCGAGTGTTGGTGTGGAGTTGGAAGGAGGCGAAATTGCAGAGGTCACGCGCAGAGGCCCAGACGCGCTCGCTAAGCAGGGCAGCCAAAACAAGGCTGAAAGGGCTGAGGCTGATTCAGTTGCATTTGCCGCTTTGGCCGTTGAGTGAGTGTTGTTTTGAGGCAAAAGAGCCAAGCATCGCTCCGATATCCGGTTCAACGCTCGCAACAATCTTTCGCTCCTGCCTCGTCACATTCTTCCTATCGCCTTTGCCCTCTCCTTCCGCAAGCTCAGTCGTGGTCGCTATCCTTTCGATTGCTGTCAAGCCAGAACAGACGATCCGACTCGCATCTCGCCACGGCTGCGACGACAAGCATCTCAAGCATCTGCAACATCTTACATTCGATATCCAAGCATCCGCAATACTTCATCAGCCACGGCTCCCGCAGCAGCAATAACATCAAACATCTCTCAAAGCATCTCTTTTAGCATCACTTCCCTCAAGATGGCATCCACTTCCGCTTTCGTCCTCGAAGAGAGGCAGCAGCACATCATTGCTCCCGACGATTCCGATTTCCTCGACTCGGACGCCGAAAGCAGCAACACACCGCATCCCGACGATCAGCTCATTGAGAGCGCTGTACTTCAAGATCTACCTAACTCACCGCATCGCTCCCCGAGGAAAGTCCGCAACAAGAGCCCAGGCAAGTTGTGGCCCTCTCATCCCCTCATCCGCATCCACAAACGACTCTGGTTCACATGGTTCGCCGGCGACTTGCCATCCGAAGACGACTTGAACGACCAAGACGGCCAGCCAGCGGCGTGGAAGAACTTCAACGATGCCGAGATCAAGAAGTATGTAGACGCAAGCGAGACCAATCCATCGCGGCTGCACTGGTTCAACATCGACCGCGATCTCGTCTACCTCAGCTTCTGGTTTGATTGGGGTCCGCTCAACGTCGGCATGTTCTACCGCTTCTGCCTGCACGTCCATCACATGCTCACCGACCCAGACATGCAAGACGCTACCCTCGTGCTCTACACCACCGATGCACCCGCACAGAAGGCCAACGCAGCGCTGCTCGTCACACTCTACGCCATGATCATCGGCAAAGTCAATCCCGCAGACGCCTTCTACCCGATCTCTGAACTAGAGTTCAGGCCTTTCCGTGACGCTGGCTACGGTCGAGCCGATTACAATCTCTCCATCCAAGATATCCTCTACGGCGTCCATCGTGCTATCAATGAAGGCCTGCTCGATCTCACTACATTCAACCTGGACGAGTACGAAAAGTACGAAGAGGTGAGCAACGGCGACTGGAACTGGATCACGCCCAACTTTATCGCCTTTGCCTCGCCCAACGACCGCACCTACGTCGAAGCGCTCCGCGTCGGAGAAGGTCGTCTGCCCGCATCCTACTCGTTCCACCCACCAGGAGAGGACAAGTTGTTCGGTCGTACCATTCGCTACTTCAAAGACCGCGGGGTCAAGCTTGTCGTGCGTCTCAATAACCCGCTCTACGACCGCGAGGCCTTCTTGGACGCCGGCATTGATCATACGGACATGTACTTCGACGACGGGTCCAATCCTACCGACGAGATCCTCACCGACTTCATCGCCAAGGCGGACAAGGTCATTTCGCAGGACGGCGTCGTGGCGGTGCACTGCAAGGCCGGATTAGGTCGCACAGGCGTGCTGATCGGCGCATATCTCGTGTGGAAGCACGGCTTCAGCGCCGGCGAGGCTATCGGGTTCATGCGCTTCATGCGACCGGGATGCGTCGTCGGGCCGCAACAGCACTTTATGTACCAGAACTTTGTCGAGTGGATCAAGTGGGGCGTGCGCGACCATGCGATGAAGGAGGCCAAGTTGTTGATCGCCGAGGAGAGGGCCAAGATCGAAGCGGCTGCTCAGGCCGCTGCTGCTGCGGCGACGGCAGCGAATGCAAGTGCAGCTCCGGTCACTCGCGCTTCGAACAAGCGCCGCGCTGCTGCAGACGACAGCTTCGACTCGCAAACCGACGCCGAGGTGAGCCTCGACGAGGACGTCAAGCATGCACAGGTGCACAAACATGCCCGTGCTGGCTCGATCGAGGGGGACAGCGATGAGGAGGAGCAAAAGCGACCGAGGCAGAAGCGCAAGTCGGACCCTGCCGCTGCCGATTCTGCGGATGCCAACATTGCTGGACCGCAAACGCCGAGAGCACAGCGAGGAGTGTCGCGAGGAGTTCCTGCATCTGCCGCTCCGAACGTCAAGCCGGCACCCTGTGTCGGTCAGCCGAGAAAGTCGCCTTCGCCGTCGCGCAAGAGACCAGCAATCCAAGCGCCTGCTACGGTAGCACGCTTGGAGCTCACTTCTCGACGATACCCAGCGGCAACACGGTCGTTCAACACCCACCTGATGCTCTCGTCTCAATCGGTTCACATAGACGCCGTTCCAACCACTGCTGCTGCTCCCTCGCTCACCGTTGCTGCCACCGAGACCGCGGCCGATGAAGCGGACGAAGGCTCCAAAGTGCGCGGCGTCTCCAACAGCACCACGCACACTGTCGAGGCAGGCACAGGAGCAGGCGTTCTGGTCGAGTCGCGCATCAACGTCTCTCCTCACTCGACGACCCCTCGCGCCTCTCCCAAAGCGGCACTCGTCAACCTGACCCCATCCCCCGTCGCGCGCGTCCGCGGCTTCGAACGCACGCGCTCCAACACCATCGCCACGGCTACGGTTGCCACGCCCATCCGTGCCTCGAGTCGTCGCGATACCGCCAGCCCCTCGCCCAAGCCGGAGGTCTTCCGCGCCTCGCCCTCGGTCAAAGAGCGATACGGGTTGCGCGATAGTCCTCCTCCACCCGCATCTCCGCCCGTCAGGAGCGCGGCAGTATCTCGACAGCCATCCCCCGTAAAAGTGATGAGCGACGCCGACGTCCTCGGTGTGATTGACTGCATTCCGCAGCACTCACCCGCGCCGAGGGTGTCGATGCGCCATCCCACCCCTTCGCCACCCAAACCTGAGGTGAAGGAGGAGATCAAGGTGGACGCCGAGAACGTGGAGCCTCCGATCCGGGCATCGCTCACGCCTGTTGGTAGCGCCACACAGGGGCCGAAAGTGATCCGCGCGGTCAAGCCGACGTTGAACGGCGCCACAGCGTCCAGTGCGCGAGTGGCGACGGTGAGGAAGCCCGTTACTGTGCGCTCCACACCCGCTCCCACTGTTGCTGCGACCAGTCGTTCGGTCTCAGCCAAACTTGTCCCTTCCACCACGCGTGCAGTGGCAGGGACCGGTCTGCGAGCGCAGAAGAGCGTAGCGGACCTGCGTGCGCCCCCCGCCAAAAGTCGGGTAGCATCAGGCGTGAGCACAGCTGCGACCGTCAATCCTGTTCCCACTCGACCAGCGAGCCGGTTGACCGCGCCAACGGCAGCCAGCGCCGCACGGGCCGCTGCAAACGGCGTGGCTGCCGGCAGACGCACCCCGCTACCCACTGCAGGGGCGGCCAAGGTCGGAGCGGCCAGAAAGGTCTCTGCAGCACTGCAGAAGGGTGGGCCCGCGGGAACGAGGAGGCCGAGAAGGAGTAGCACTGGCGAGGCTGGATTGGACGTCGTTGCTTAAACACTATCAAAGTATCTCTTGCATTTCATCTCATTCGTTCGGATCGATTCACGTGTTGTGGGAGAGTGTGAGACGGCTTGCGTGAGAGGGAGTGAGACGGCCAGAGTGTGAGAAGGAACGGCGAATTGTACGGCGCGATAAGCTGTGTGTGGGGGGGTTGTAAGTCCGACTTTGCGGTGGAATTAGAGCTTGCTGTGGCGTGGCGCGCGACGTGGGGGGGAAAGGCGTATCGGATTTAGCTCCTCTCCTCTTGTGGTGGGTGTTCCCGTGACGAGCTGTGTCGACTTCATCCGTCTTTCCTTCGTCCGGTCTGGCGAGCGCGATCGGGTGGCTCGGCATGCTGTATGACCAAGCGAGACAGAGGGTGGGAAGTTCCGGCTATAGAATGTGTGTGTGGGGGATGAGTCTTACCCCGCAATCGAAGGGAGTGCGTAAAAGCGAGATGTGCCAACGCCGAACGATTAAACCTGGGCCGCACGTCCCCCCTCTTCAACCCTTTGACCGGCTTCACCAATCTTACCCGGACCTCTTGCTTCATCTTCCCCAACCTTGTTTCAGCTCTTCCTCCCCCTCTTCATATCCACCGTTCGTCCATCCGTCGACGCTTTACGCTTCTCAACAGGAACTCACACACGAACTGACACGCGCAAAGTTCAGGGACGTCATGTCAACTTCAAGCAGCAGCGGGCGGTTGGCGAACAAGATCTGC
This sequence comes from Kalmanozyma brasiliensis GHG001, assembly GCF_000497045.1. Lineage (NCBI taxonomy): Eukaryota > Fungi > Basidiomycota > Ustilaginomycetes > Ustilaginales > Kalmanozyma > Kalmanozyma brasiliensis. Next base: position 110,332 of record NW_015961965.1, on the reverse strand, counting down.
ATCGTCACGGGCGGAACGCGTGGATTTGGAGCATCCATCGTCTCGCTCTTTGTCTCTGAAGGTGCCAAATGTCTCGTGATGGACCTGCTAGCGACGGATGGAGAGTACGATCCGTACACGATCGCCTCTCCTCATCCACACGGATCCGAAGGGTCGACGGCGACTGCGCCTACCACACCCATCGGCCGCGCATTCGCGCTGAAGAGCGATATCACCCAGCGCACCGACTGGCAGAGAGCCCTGGACCAGTGCAAGAACGTCTTTGGTGCACCTCCAAGCGTCGTGGTCAACAACGCCGGTTGGACGTACAGCAACAAACCCACGCTACAGGTCACCGAGGACGAATTCGATCGGGTGTTTGAGATCAATGTCAAAAGCATCTTCCTCAGCGTCGAAGTGCTGCTCCCGGCGGTATTGGAGGCAGGTGGGAAGGATGCCAGTTGGGTCAACGTTAGTAGTACGGCGGCACTCCGGCCTCGGCCTGGACTGGTTTGGTGTAAGTAACCTCCGCACGGCACCAGGAATGCTCGATGGAAAAAGGGCTCGACGAAGATCCAAGGAATACATGCTGACCATCGGTTTCGACGATCACAGATAACGCGTCAAAGGGAGCAGTGTCGACGGCCACCAAGGCGCTCGCCGTCGAGTACGCGCCTCACAAGGTCCGATTCAACACGGTTTGCCCAGTCGCCGGCAATACGCCTTTGTACGTTGCACGTCCGAACTTTTCGTCCAGTTGACCTTGTGCCTTGCTAACACCTCGTTCAATGCTGCTCAATCTATCTCTCTCACTATCGCTCACGGCCCCGCTTCGATCCACTCACCGGACGCTCTGCCAAACCCACCACCTGCGACGACGGCGGATAGGCTCTCCAAGTTCGCCGGCTCCAAAGAGGCCGGAGATAGCATGTCGTCGAGCCAACTGGAAAAGTTCAACGCCTCGATCCCCATCGGCCGCCTTAGCGAGGGGAGCGACATCGCCAACGCCTGTCTGTTCCTCGCGGATGAGGCGAGCTGCTTTGTTACCGGGATTGAGGTGCCTGTCGACGGCGGGAGGTGCGTTTGAATGCCCCACAATGCACACAGTCTCGTTGTGGTGGAGTCGATCGGGAATGCGAAGATTTTGCATGTTGGAACGAGAAGGAGGTGTGTGATGAGTGCGTGTACACAGTGCGTCTTTGCGTGGGATGCGGAACCCAAGGCAAGAGAGGGTGGGATGAACAGCTTTGGGAGCGCGATGATGAGGCGCGAAGCCGCGCCAGAGCCTCGTTTGATGCGAACCAGTGAGCAACAGCGCGAGCGGCAGAGCCGCTTGGCTGCATGTAGGGAGCCGGCAGGGCATCGACACACATTCGTGTGAAGCTGCATCTGACGCAAGCCCTTGTCCACTTCTTGTCACACATTCACACATCCCACTCAGCTTTGAAGACATCGATGATTCGTATTCACAATCGTATTTTGGTGCTCTGACCGTTCACTTGAGATCCATCTCCCTCTCGACCAGCTTGAAGATGGTCTCGAGCATGATGTTGCTAGTCCCCTCGTAGATGGCGCCGATCTTGGAGTCTCTCCAGTACTTCTCGATGCCGGTCTCCCTGGTGAATCCAACACCGCCGCACCATTCGATGGCGCTACCGCTGGCCCGCTGGGCGACCTGACTAGCAAAGAGTTTCGCCATAGCGGCTTCCTTGGTGAAAGGGCGACCTTCCTCCTTCAGCCTCGCCGCGTTGTAGGTGAGGGTGCGAGCGGCTTCGATCTCCATCATGATCTGCGAGATCTGGAATTGCATGCCCTGGAACGAGGTGATCTTTTTCCCAAACTGCTTGCGGTCGGCAGCATATCGGATGGCCTTATCAACGGCACCCTGGGCAAGACCGATCATCTGAGCAGCAATGCCCACGCGACCCTCGTTAAGGATCTCAATGGCGATCTTGTACCCCTTACCCTCCTCACCGACGAGGTTCTCAGCGGGGACAACGACGTCGTCAAAGTTGACCGTGCACGTCGACGAGGCGCGGATACCGAGCTTCTTCTCCTTCTTAGCGATTTCGACACCCATCGCCTTTTCGACCGCAAAGGCGTTGATGCCCTTGTAACCCTTGCTGGGATCGGATTGGGCGAAAACGATGAAGAACTCGGCCTCGTTCGAGTTGGTGATCCACATCTTGCTTCCGTTCAACGTCCAGCTCTTGCCATCGGCGGACTTCTTGCACGAGGTCTTCATGGCGAATGCGTCGGAACCACTGGCCGGCTCGGAGAGACAGAAGGACCCAAGTGTCTTCTCCGACAGCTGAGGCAGGTACTTGTCCTGAATCGTCTTGCTAGCGTACTTGCGGATGACCGTGTTGACCAACGTATTGTGCACATCGCACAACACCGAGACCGAAGGATCCACCTTGGCCAGTTCCTCGATGACAATGATGGCTGCGGTGAACGAGCAACCGGCACCACCGTGGTCAGCCGAAGTCTCGACACCCATGAGGCCCTGCTCGAACAAGCCCTTGATGATTTCGGGATCCATCTTTTCGGCTTCGTCCATGGCCTCGACGCGGGGGGCGACGACGTCCTGGGCGAAACGCTGGACGGCTTCGCGCAGCATCTCCTCCTCCTCGGTGTACTTGGAGAGCGAGTTGACGCCGAAGGGGGATTCGAAGTCGGACGAAGCGGAGGAGGTGGTGGAGAAGGTACGGGCGGCCGAGACGAGACGCTGGGTGGAGGGCTTGGTGGCCACAGCGGCCCAGGCGGGCGAGGAAGAGGTGGAGCTCATGCATCGCGCCGTGGCGAGGGCGGGCGCGCGAGGAGCGGCGACGGCAGCCTGCGTGGCACGCGCCAAAATGCGGCTTGAGGAGGATCGGAGTGACATTGTTGCGAAAGAGGTAGGATGGTGTGTAAGGGAGAGGAAGATGCGGGGTCCCCGAAGGTATATGTACTTGGGTTGAGCACGGCGGCGGTGCGTTGGCAGAGTGCCGATTTTCGCTCGAATAGACCGGATTGGAATGGCGCTGCTGGACCGGTTCTCGTTGGCTCTTTCAAAAGCAACGCGCTTGACAGGCAGACAAGCGAGCAAGGCGGATTGGACCCCGCTTTTCGTTTCTATGCGCGCGCAAACACACACTCCTTCTGCAAGCCCTCGCTCAGCTGCTAATCTTGACCTTGTCCCTGTTGTTCTTCTCTTCTTCGGAGCAGCGAACGGTGTTGACGGTCGTAGCCATTCGCTGTCCCAGCAAGTCTTTTTGACAATTGGAGCAGTCGTTCATGAGCACCGTAATCCTCTCTCATCCAGCATGTTATCAACCACAACAAGCTCGATCAGTCGAAAGCTTCTGCTTCTTTGTGGTCAGCGACGTCGAGGTTCTACCGGTGAGCGGATCAGACCGGGCGAAAGAGGTAAGAAGAAACAAGGCTTGGCTGGTGGTGTGCGCGCGCGGTGACGAAAGCAGGCTGCGGCGACGATAGCGCGGTTCTGCTGTGGTTCGCTTTCAACCTGCGAGCGCAATCTCAGCTAAGCTGCGTCCGGCAGTCGGCTTCAACGGTCATCCGAATCTGCAGCGCCCTGTCAGTGTATTTTGACCCGAAATCATTCGCGAGCGAGGATATTCAACCGTACCATGAGTGTAAGCATTAGTAATACAACCTCTCGAGAGCTGGACCCTGAAGAAGAAGTCTCGCTCTCCTGGACATGCTCGTGCGCGGTCACGAAACCGGCCACGCCAAACTACTTTCTCACACTCCCTATCACAGCTGTCGGGTGTCGCGATTGCTCCAGTCAGCTCGAGAAGAGCAGGTACCAAGCCTTCGGGACTTGCCGAAAGCATTTGCCACCTAATTCGCACGATGGCGTCGCGGCAGAGGCTGTCATGCTCTGTATGTCGATCGATAGCGGGCTCATCCCGTTCAGCGCAGCAGCAATGGCGCTGCTTTGCTAGCTCGAGTCGACTGACCCTCACCTCTCAGCCGGCACAAGTATCGACTTCTAGCTCATCGTCAACACAAGCATCATCACGGCGAAGCCACTTGCAACCACTTCGACTCTCGGCACACTTTTCTCCCACGCAAAAAGCATCTCAGATCTCCTCGTCTTCGGGCCCCTCATCAACAGCAGCCATCGACGACCCGCTACCTTCACTCCAACTCCTACTTCGCGGCGGCTATATCCGCTCCTCCTCATCTGGCGTCTTCACTCTCCTTCCCAACGCACTCCGCATCCTCCGCAAGCTCACCACCATCATCGACCAAGAGCTCTCGTCCATCTCCGCCTCCCGCCTCGCCCTCCCCAACCTCCTCCCCTCCAAGCTATGGCATCAAACCGGTCGCTACGCCGTCATGGGTAGCGAGCTGTACAAGCTTCGCGATCGAAAGGATTCCGAGTTCGTCCTCGGCCCCACCCACGAGGAGGAGATCACCAAGCTCGTCGCCCACGAGGTCGATTCGGACCGCCAACTGCCTCTCCGGCTGTATCAGATCACCACCAAGTTCAGAGACGAACCGAGACCGAGGATGGGTCTGCTGCGCACCAAAGAATTTTTGATGAAGGATCTGTACTCGTTCGACAAGAGTGCGAGCGACGCGATAGCCACGTATGACGAGGTAAGACGGGCCTATGCGAGGATATTTGATCGGGTCTTTGGCGAGAATGGCAGGTGGAAGGCCGCTGAGGCGGACACGGGTGCTATAGGCGGCAACAAGAGTCATGAGTATCATGTGGAAGATGCTGCAGGGGAAGACACGTTGATATCGTGCGCGAAGTGCGACTACACCGCCAACACCGAAAAGGCAGTCTCGATGCCCAAGCCGGCGCACATGCCCGTCGCGGCGAGCGACGTGAGGGTGCTACTGTTTGGATGCAAGGATGTCAAGGTGCAGGATCAGGTCATGCACGCATTCGTGCTGCCGTTTGATCGAGGTTTGAACGAGACCAAGCTCGAGAAGCGCATCGCCAAGCTCAACACTGCAACCACTCCACAGCAGCCAGAGCCATATAAAGCAGGGAAGAATGACGCAGCCGCGCAGGACAAGATCGAGTTGCTCTACGACTCTTCCTCCTCTTCCTCATTGGATCAAGCATCGACCTGGGACTGGAAGGATCGACCGGAAGGCCCACTAATGCGCTTCACCTCGCTCTCGGTCCTTGCCGATTTCGAATGCGCCTCCCTTGACCCATCCGAACTCAACGACGCGCTCATCGCCGCTGTCAACTCGTTCACCTCTCGACCCGGCACATCGTCGAACGCGCAAGTGCCGCTCATGGACCTCTTCCCAACCCAATTCGGCCACTTTGCCGCCTCGCCGTCGGGCGTCACCCCGCCTCTGACGCTGGTAGACATCCGCACCGCTCAAGCCGACGACACCTGCCCCTCGTGCAAGTCACCGCACTCGCTCCGGGAGACCAAAGCCATCGAGATCGGCCACACCTTCTACCTTGGGGAGCGCTACAGTCGGGCGCTCGAAGCAGGGTTCATCCCGTCGAACGAGGTCAAGGCGGAAACCGAGGCGGTGGAGAGACTGCCCAATGGAAGGGTGCCATTTCAGATGGGCTGTTATGGGATCGGCGTGTCGCGGATTCTGGGTGCGCTGGCGCAAAAAGCGATTGGAGACTTCGATTCCACATTCAACGATCAGTCGATAGCGACCGATGGGAAGGGAAAGTTAAAGGGGAAGAAATCAGGCTTCGTCTGGCCAGCAGAAGTGGCACCTTTCACCGGGGTCATTGTCATCGCTGACCCTCGGGACGCAGGCAAAGTGCAAGCAGCACAGGATGTGTGGCATCGCATCATCACGCACGCCAGACGGAGCGATCGCAGCGTTCGGACTGTCCTCGAGTCCATCGTCGCCGCTTCTCACACCGACACGCCGCCCAAGCCCACCTTGGGAATGGACGAAGGGTGGTCCACCGACCAAGCCTCCGAGCTCGTCATCGACGATCGAACCACAACGCTCGGCAGCAAGCTCGCAGATAGCGACCTCACCGGCTACTCGTTCAGGATCATCGTAGGCAAGCACTTTAGCGCCCAGTCCAAGGTCGAGTTGCAATACGTCGGACCACATGGGTGGGAAGCGGTGCTGCTGCCGCTCGACGCGTTCGGTTCCCCAACCTCCTAGCTCATCTCTCCTCAACTTCAGCATCGGTCACCGCACGCAATAGAGACTCCCCATGCAACTTCAGGGTCACCGCACGCAATAGAGACTCCCCATGCAACACATCACACACCGATCCACATCGTGTATAGAAGCGTCAAATTGAGCGAATGGCGTCTCACTCGTCGAAAGTGACCCTCGTTCCAGTGCTCTGCACGATACCAGTGCTGGCGCGTTGAGCATTGGCCAGCGCAGCACCGGGTTTTGCCCTCCTTGCCGGTCCCCTCTCGCCCTTCTCGGCTCTGCGCGCCATACGCTCCTCCTTGGTCTCCTTATGCTTCTTGGGCAGCGGTGCGTCAGGATCGAAACTTCCCGGCACCGGTGCCACCTTCTCCTCCTCCACCCTCTCTCTCCTAGGCCTCGTCATCTGATCCTTCCTCATAAATCCAACCCTGAGCTCATTCTTGCCCTTCTTCCCCAGTGCCTCGCGCGAAGCCTTGCCAGCACCCCTTCGCGTCGCATCCGCCGAAGCATACTGCAACAGAATCTTGCGTCCGTCCAGGAAGGTGTTGCGCGCATCGATGAGCGACGCAGTGGCCTGCTCGATCGTGTGGAAATCGATAAAGCCGAAACCCTTGCATTTGTCGGGGGCGTCTTCGAAGGTGCCCAGACGAACTTTGCGGATGCCAGCGGGGGAAGGGGTGACTTCGCCCAGAGCCGGCGTGGCGGGTTTGGAGGAGTCGGTGGGGGTGGACTCCTCTTCGTCTTCGGTAGCGGAGGAGGAGGAGGAGCTGCTGGAGTCGCTGTCCGAATCGCTGTCCGAATCAGAATCGCTCTCCGAATCCGAAGATGAGGACGAGGATGAAGAAGCCTTGGGTTTCCGCTCGCTCTTTTTCCTATCCTTCTTCATCTTCTTCTTGGGCGCCGGGTTGCGCAGACCCGCCGACCGGTCGAACAGATCCCTCACCCCTTGCTCGGTGGTATTGAAGCTGAGGTTGCCTAGGAACAACGTCATGCTAGGCGCGTTCTTCTGCGCCCTCAGAATCTTCTGAGCGGTCTTGGTGAGACCCGTCTTGCCCTTTCTCTCCCCTTCTCCCTTCTCCTCTCCCTTCTCCTCTTCATCTCCCTCCTCGTCGTCTTTGTTCGCATGCAAGTTGGTCGTAGCGCTCGGAAGGGATCGTGCAACACCGAGCGCAATTCCATTGATCTCCGGTCTCCCCGCAAAATCACCCCCATCCTTGATCAACAGCTTCCGCCCATCCAACGGTTGCTCAGACAGATTCACCGCTGCTACGAGAGCATCCTTGCTGGGCAGATCGACGTAACAAAACCCTTTGTTCATCTCGGCCCGCCGCGCACCTTTGGGCATGTTGACGCGCGAAATCCCATCAACGCCGCGTTGGGCGAACCAGTCGATGAGCTTGGCGGGCGCGGTGAAGAAGGAGAGGTTGCCCACCCACACGCTGTACTGACTGCGAGGGAGGGGGGCTGCTCGGTCTGGGTGGACGAGGTTGTTCGGGCTAGGATCCGAGGAGGAGGTGGAAGGATCGAGCTTGGCCAATTTCTTCCGTCGACGTTGTTCTTTGTGCGAGATGGCTTCCACTTCCTCTTCGGCTTCACCGTCAGCGGCGGCATCGGTGGTGGTGAGGGGAGTGTCGTCGTCAGCCTTGCGCTTGGTTCCAGCAGCAATGTCGGCAGAACCGCCAGCCTTGCGTGCCGCAGCAGCCTCCTTGGCCGCTTTCTTCTGCGCCACCGCCAACTGACGCTTCTCTTTGTTGGTGAGCACGCGCTCGGCGCCCGCTTCGGTGGGTGTGGGCTCCGTGTCCGACATAATGACGAAGTTCGAGTGTGTGCGGTGATGGTCGATATTGGAGAAGGTGCCAGGTCGAATTGAGAAGACCCTGAGCCGCTGGGCGGGCAAAAAGTGCGAAGTTTCCCAAAATTTTCCCCTTGAGGGCAGAGGCTCGGGAATCGGAGTCGGGATTTTTTTGGGCTGTTAAATAATTGGTTATGGTGCAGGATCAATCGTTTCGACCGGCTGGTATGATGCTCGATGCTGCTTTCAGGTCTCTTGGCAAGACGTACGTACTGCTCTTACTGGACATCCGAACCACATACTTGCAGATGAGAGAAGCCAGAAGTGATCAAGAGTAGTGACATTGAAAATGAAAAACCGACATGCTACGCCCCTTCAAGCCTCGACAAACTCCTTCATGTGTCCCAACCAGCTACAGTACTCGCGCTGCTCCTTGTACTCGGCATAATTAGGCACGAACAACGCCATGTTAGCATCGATACCCCTCTCTGCCCAAAATTGGTGCCACTGGCCCTGCAGGCTTTCATCGAGCGTATCGAACTGGGGGCCGAGATAGACGCCTCTCCTCTTCCAGTCCGCCTCGGCGTCGAGCCTGGTGGCCAGATCCGCATCCTTGTAGTATCCGATGTTGTCGATGTTGAGCTCTCCATCCTGTACGAAGCCGTCCATCATGATCGCGCCGCCGGTGGGTTTGGTGATGGTGGCCGAGATGCGGATTGGGAACGGGGGGTTCTCGGGCTGTTCCGGAGGACCATCGACCTCACCCGGCGTGCCATCCTCGTTGTCCTCCGGCAGAGCACCGGAAGTGTCAATGTCGCCGACGGAGAAGAGAAGCAGGATGTGCTCGTTTCCGAACTGACGCTCGAGAGCAACCTCGTCGAGCCCGGGCGTGTCGCGGATCTTCCAGATCCCAGACTGCTTGAACTCGGTCACGAACCCGGGTTCGGCCGTAGGCGAGTCGCCGGTGAAGAGGTTCGAGTTCTCCTGTTCGTACGAGAGTTCCTGGACGAGCTTGCCTGCGAGCTCGGCGTCGTACTCGCCGTGACCCCGGGCGAGCGAGGTGGCGGAGAAGGAGCGGATCGCCGAAGAGATGGGTGCGGGTCGAATGATGGTACGAGCAGCAATGGCGCTGCTGGGCGTGAAGGCGCGAGGCGCCGCTCGGAGGAGCGTTCGGGTAGCAGTACGTGCGATCATGGTCGGTGTACAGGGAAGGTGACAGTGGTGATGAGGGATGATGAGGATGAGGATAGGTGGAGGATGAGGAAGAAAAAAAGTTGTTGGAAAAGGAGATCAGTGCGCACTTTTGGACGGCCAAGGACCCTTTGTCCGCTTGGAAGCCAGAAGAAATTCGCAACGCAAGAAAAAGGCAGCATCAGAACGTGCTTCTCACGCTACCAGCACAAAGGGCTTGCGCTGACTTTCAGAGACCATCACTTCCCTTTGTCAAGTTCAGACGAGGAGTGCACTGTCTCAACCGAGCACATAATCGCACGATAGAGATACGCAGGCAGTCAAGGCGAAGAGCCGGCATAGTCGCATCATAGTGACCCGGAATGCCACCATGAAAACGCGTGTCGACGGTAGCCTTCGATGCTGAAAGCTGCAGCTTCACTCGAAGCCAACAAACCAGCACAGAGCAGACAAGTAGAGTAGACGAGGGGATGAATTCGAAAGCAAGAGACAAGCGTCGACCGAGAGACTCTCACAGACGAAGACGGGTTGGGGAAGAGAGATAAGGGGAACGGGGCAGAAGACGACGAAATGGGACTACAGTATGTGGAATCAGACCATACCTTGGGCCTTGGGCTTTGGCTTGTCATCAGAACTAGAACGGGGCCGTGACATCATCACGATCCGGAGCTTCAAGCTGAGACATGTCATCACCAGCAAGTTGAGGCCGAGACCTGGCACCGCCAGCAGCCGCATTAGCACCCTACTTCCCGCAGGTGGGGCACTCGGGGCGCGGATTCTGCTTGTGGTGAGGGATCGTCGCCTTGGCATCGCCTGAGAAGTGTGCCTCCTCGTTCTCCTCGTTGATGTCCCCTTCATCGACACCATGAACGACCTTTCCATCCCATTCAAAATGCTTGCGCTTGTACCGTTCGGTCGCTGCCTTGGAGTCGTCCTTGTTGGTCGAGCTGGGAAGCCCTTCAAAGTCAGCCTCGCTGGAAGCTGGCGGAGACGAGCGCTTCTCGACTACGGCATCATGGTTGCCATGAGCCTTGATGTACGCCTCAAACATCTGTGAGTACGGCGGAAGGCTCTTGTAGTCGCCATTCCAGCTCCGGTGCGTCGCCTCCCACCACTCTCCCACTTCCTCGTAGGTCGGCTCGTCCAGCGTGCGCCAGTGATGGGCGTCTTTCATCGCTCTCTCCCCGGGGCTGGCGAGCAAGATGTGACCTTCGTTGTACTCCTGCAGATTAGAGCGCTTGTGGTGACCTCCGTGAGCCGCCTTGAACTCCTTCACCATCTCTCGGTATGACGGAAGGGTATCGTAGCCCGGATGGGCAGAGATCCACCATAGGTAGACCTCTTTGTAGGTCGGTTCGTAAGAGGAAACCTTCGATTCGTGCAGGTCGGCAGGAGGATGACAATACTCCGGGTAGTATCTGCAGAATGTATAATCGCCCGAGCCTTTGCCGTTCGCAGGGTGTCCTGCCGAAGGCGGCAGCTCGTCCTCTCGTCGTCCGTGTAGCTCGCGTCGTTCCAGACGAGGCTCGGCATCCCTTCCACTCTTCCCACTCGGCGGACACCACCCTTTGTCGCGCGGGCAAAAGTACGGGAGGTATGGGCAAGGTGTGCACGTAGGAGGAGGGGGTTGGGGTGGCGGATTCGGATCGCAGTACGGCCAAGGGCACTCTTTGTCTGCCGCAGGCTTTTTGACCTCGACAACTCCGCGTCGATTCAATCGACCGTCGGCAACGAGCGGAACATCCTTCTTTTTGGCATCGCAGAGCGCGGGGTCAATCTCGCAGGGATCAGGAGGAGGTTGAGGTTCCGGGAAGGGCTTCCTTTGTCGCTTCTCCTCGAGCTCGCCATGGTTCAGTCGGCTCTCGACGACGGATCGAGCTTCGACATCCACGTGACGATCCCGACCCGGTCCGTAGGGCGGATCGCAATCCTCCGGGTCTTCAGCGCAAGCCGGATCGTTCCACGGCGTCCTGGGATTGCCTTCACCTGGACGTCTGGGGTGCGAGGCTCGTCGTTCCAGTCGACCCTCGATGACAGATCGAGCTTCGATATCCACCTGACGTTCTCGATGACCATTGTAGGGAGGATCGCAATCCTCCGGGTCTTCGGCGCAAGCTGGATCGTTCCATGGCGTCCTGGGATTGCCTTCACCTGGACGTCTGGGGTGCGAGGCTCGTCGTTCCAGTCGACCTTCAACGACGCCGTCGCAATATGCGGGGTCGTAAGCGCAACGAGGACTCCATATCCCGCTTCCGTGACCTTTGCGATGTTCCTCGACCGAGACGGGTGGCGCATCTTCACGTTTGCCGAGGTCGCGTCGATCTATATGGCCTTGACGAGCGTGGTCGCAAGCAGCTGGGTGTTTTCGGCAGAACGCAGCAATGCTCTCGTGGTCCCTCTTTGCCAGGTCCTGGCTGGCGTTGGGATGGCACAACTCCGGGTGAGTTGCGCAGAGAGGATTGGGATCGTAAGGGTTGCCATTGGGAGGTGGACCTGAGCGCTTCTCAAACTTGCCGAAAGGGTCCTGTGCGCTCGGATCCTCGCACGATGCTGGATCGAGCTCGCACAACGGATCATCTCTGGGCTGCTCGAACGTGTCGCCATGACTCAGGTGACCATGGCCAGGAGGGTCATCCGGGTTGCCATGGGGAGGCGGGCCAGCCGAACCGCCCTTGTCCAACTCGCCTTCAACCGCATGTCGAGGGACGACGATGTTTCTCTTTGAAAGTCCGTCCGGATTCTCGCAGGAAGGCGAGCCTGGGTCGCAGGGAGGATCGTTGCCGATCGGATAGTTGCCACTCGGATCGTCGCTAGCACCATTATTGTCGCGAGCAACGACGGTCCCGGAACGCCGACCGAGCGGCGAAGCGACGACAAAGGTGGCGCTCACTAGAGCGAGCAGAAGGGCCTTGTAAAGTATCATTCTGTAGAGGTGCAACACCGTTGGGAAAGGACGATGAGCGATGATGAGAAAGATGGAGGCGAAGCGCGAGAAGTGGTCGGTATATATGCTTGTTTGGAGGCATGGGTCTGACGTGGAGGAGGTACGGCCAACGGAGACGACAACGGTTCACATAGGTCTTATCGAGCGTGGGGACGTCACGAGTTCTCTTCATCACCGTTGCTATCTTTCGATGGAAATCCCACGCTGCAAGGCCTACTCGTCTCGGGCTAGTTTAATGGCTGGCTCATCGCCGAGCGAGGACGGCGAAGCGCCACCGGATGACTTGGCCCGGTATCCTGACAACTGCTCGACGGCGAAAAGCCCCACTGAGTACAATGACGACCTTTTTCTCAGCCCCACTCACATGTCCACATGCCCCACAATCAACGCCGGTATCAATGCTTGGCATTCCCCACACTTTCGTCACCTCGACTCGCTCGACTCGGTCTCAAAGCTGCTGGCCTCTTGCTCTGCCTGCTGTGCCCTTCCCGCAAACATGCCACTCAACGTCGTCTGCACGGTCCCCGCCTTAGCCCACCGACTCAACTCCATCTGGTCCGTCAACTCCCTTGGCAGCAACTTGTGGGCCAAACTGCTGGCGTCGTGCCTCTGCGTCACGCGCCCCTGCCGCTTGAGTACCGCCACCACGTCCTGCTCCGTAATGTTAACCCCCTCCGCCGCCCGCCGCGACGAACGCGTCTTGGCCTGCGTCAACAGGTTGGCCGCAAAGTCGGCGAAAAAGTCGTGACACGCCGAATCGAGCTCGTCCAACACGGTGCTGTCCAGCTTGGCTTTCTTCGTTGAACTGCCGGACGAGGAGAGGAGCGAGGAGGAGGTGCCCGAGGAAGAGGGGGTAAGGAAGGACGAGAAGATGTCTCGCATGACGGACGCGGGGAGAGGAGGAACGGATTCACCGGTGTGCGGGGAGACACGCAATTTGCGCTTCTTGACGATACGCCGTTTGAGGAGCGCATTGATGTCTTTCGGGTCGAGAAGGTCCAGACGCGCATCGCGGTTTTCGGCATCCGAATCGTCGTCCTCCTCGAGATCGGGTACGGATAGACCGTATTCGACCGCACCGTCGTCCGAAGAGTAGGCGTCGTCCACTTGGAACGAGACGTCTTCTTGTTCGGCGAAGGAGACGCGCGAGATGCGGCTGTCGTCGCCTTCGCCGCCGGTGATCGAGGTGTCGCGTTGGATGCTGAGATCGCGCGAGGCGGAGTCGTCGGCAGCGAGTCGTCGAGCAAGACCGTCAGAGTCATCGTCGGCAGCATCGACGGCAAGACTGTCGGACACCTGGTCCTCTTCGTCGCCGTGGATCTGTGACATGTCGTCGTCTCCGCCAAGGAACAAGATCGAGCCATCGGCTTCGCCCTCGAGCGGTTCTGACATCGACCTGCCCATACTTTTTCTCCTCCTTGCCTCCAGAATCGCTGCGTCCTCCTCCTCGTCTTCGTCGTCCTCATCGTCGTACTGCAGCTGTCCGTCTTCGCTGAAGAAGCTCTGTCGAGTCAGGTCGTCGAGCCTTCGAATGGCTCGAGCCGTAGCAGCATCGATACCGGATGCAGAGATGAAGCTTTCCGCTCCACCACGCTGCTGGAGACTGTGCTCTAGCTCGTCTTCCCTTCGGCTGGACATGTCGTCGAAGCGCATCGACGCGGGCGAAGGTTGCTCGGCGAACGAGACACGTGAGCCGGTCGAGATGCGCGATGTCTTGGGTCGATCCGCCATGCCAGCGAAGATGCCGCCGCGGACCAGTCCAACACCCGACGCTCGTCGTGGGATGCCCATGTCTGAGAGGCGTGAGCGAGATCGGTCATCTGGGCTCATGAGCGATTCGTCGACGTCGAGCGACTCGCTGACGTTGCTGTCGCGAGTAAGGTCACCAGGAACAGAGACACCTGGCATGAGCACGTTGGAGCGATGAGAGCTACTGGCAGCGCTGTCTCGGGCTCGTGTCCGAGAGCTGGAGGCGTCTGCCGTGCTAGCGGTGCTGGTTCGGCCAGGACGGACACCAGGAGGAGGCATGGCGATCGAGTCTTCTGAAGGGGTCGGTGGCGCAACGAAGTCAGGCGCGCGAGCAAGACGTCGCAAAAGGTCCATGGGCGATTCTTCGCGTCCACCAGCCCATCCGCCGACACCACCCCACAGCAGACTCTTGCGAGATGCAGATCGCCGTTCGCGGGTGCGTTGTGCGCTGGCCAAGAGCGCATCGTTGCGTTTGCGTCGCTTGTCCGTGGCGGGCGTCTGCATGCCTTGCTGAGATGAGGACGCCGCACCAGTGAATGGGTTGGTTGCAGCTGAAGCGGAGCTAGGGACAGTGCGTCTTGGTGTGCCGAGAGCACGTCGTCCAGGCGTGGTCGTGAGGGCCGCAGTCTGTGAGGGCGTTCGTGCTTGCTTTTGAGCTGCCGCGTACTTGGCGGACGGCGTCATAGAGCTGGACTGCAACTGGCGAAGCAGCACATCATTTGGTGGAGGCTGCGAGAGAGACCTGCGACGAGTCGGATCGCTTGAGCTGGCCGTCTGCGCTTGAGATGCATCCCTGCCGCGTAATGAAGACGCTGCTGCTGATGGTGACGCGCCAGCCATGGAAGGCCGGTTGCGAACAGCCGGAGCTGTGTTTGGTGCTCGCGTCTTTGCTGGACTGCGGCTAGGCCGAGGTGTTGTTTCGGTATCGTCATCGCCTTCGCCAGCCTGTGACGCTCTTGCCTTGCGTTTGCGTGTCGGTGTTGTTGTTGGTGACTCAGTGTCGGGAGCTGTGCCGCCTGGCGTCGAAACTCTGCTTCTCCTTGGCGAGCGTCGCGGTGTTGTGTTGGCATCCTCTGCAATCTGAGCGATCCGTTGCGCGACTTGCTGGTCGCCAACAACGTATCGGGGAGAAGAATTTCTTCTGCCGCTTCCACCTGCGAGACCCTGGCTGGCGCCACGCTTCTCTTTCAAGCCATCGACGGGACGATCCGCGGAGTTGGCGGCACCGATGTTGAGCCTCTCGCCGGGTTCGCTCTTCAGTACGAGCGCTGTACCTCTGAAGCCGAGATAGAAGAATTTCGAGAGGGTGGTAGCGTTGGAATGTGACAGGACGATGGTGATGCTGTTGGTGTGGGAGAAGCGTGCGACGCTGACCGGGTATTCGACGACCCCTTCCTGACCTCGAAGCAGCGCGAAGTCAGCCTGCGCTTTACCACTACCCACGTTGCCGAGGGTAGCAGCGCTGGCGAGAGGCGAAAGGTTGGCGGGATGGTCATCAGCTGTAGCTTGCTCTACATCGTCAAAGTCGACGCCATCCGGGCGATTGACGAATGCGCGGCAGCGTGTAGGAGCAAAGTCGCCAGTACCGGTGTTGATGAGGATCGATTTGAGCCTCACTGGGCAAGTGAAAGGAACGGTGATGGCAAGCTGGTCGTCGACGTTGGACTGCGTGGAGGGGTCGGCAGAGAGACGCTCGTGCCATGGCTTGATGACATTCTTTGCGGACTCGGGTGGGTCGAGATTAGCACCCCAGACCTTGTCGCGGATGATGTACTCGAACAAGCTGGTGGCGTCTCCGTCTACAGCTGATAGGCCGGTGGAAGAAGAACCGGGATCGCGACTGTCCTGGTCGCTGCTTGAGGTGTTGCAGCTCATGGTAGCGGTTCTAAACGATGGCAGCAGCGCACATCCGCCTAACGAGTTGGTCGGTGTGCTCGTTGGTCGTTGTATGCTGTGTCGGTGTCGTTGTCCAAGCGGGTGTGATGGCTGGCGATGAGAATGACGGAAGACGGATGGAAGGGAGGATGACAATCGTGATGGCAGCTTGGATAGGAGGTGTTGATCTCGCACGAATTCAGAAGCTCCAGCTGAACCTGCAGGCCAAAAAAGCACGACGCGTCAGCCAGCCGCGCGTAGAAGCAGGCGATCTCACATTCCTCCAGATTCAGATCGGCGATGCAATCCACACAAGCACGAAAGGAAGAAATTGGGCGCGTGCCTCGTGCTTTCTTGCCTTCCAGCTCACCGATTTCAGTCTCAGCCAACCGAACCAGCCTCGGCCAATTGCATTCTCACTCACGCACGGCTCAGCTCTCGTCTCCCTTCCCCCTCTTACCACCACACGGACGACGATCGCTCTCACTGCTGCCTTACGGTCATTGCAGTCAATCGTCACAACGCTTTGAGCTCAGCTGCACTCGCTTGCTAGCTGCTCGCCGTCACCATGGCCGAATACAAGTACGACGAGGAGGGAGGGCAGTTCCTGACCTTCGTCCTCACCTTCCTTCTCCTCGTCCTCGTGCCTCTCACATACTCGGTCCTCTCACCATCCCGCTCCAGCTCGTCCAAGAAAGGCTCATGGGATGCACGCGGACAGAAGATCGACCTCATCCGTTCCGCCAAGAAGCGATCGTTGCTCAACCCACAGATCAGCTCCAGGGCTGTCTTCGTTCTCGCAGGATGGGGCATCGTAGCCTACCTCTTCCAGACCATCCTCAACACCGCCGCCAACTCTTCGCATGCTGTCTACGACCCTTTCCAGATTCTTGGTATCACCGCCTCGGCCACCGAGAAGGAAATCAAGAAGCACTACAAGCGTCTCTCGGTCAAGTTCCACCCAGACAAGCTCGTCCTCGGCGATAACCAGACCAAGGAGGAGGCTGAAGGTCACTACATCGAGCTGACCAAGGCGTACAAGTCGCTCACCGATGACACGATCAGGAAGAACTTCGAGCTTTACGGTCACCCCGATGGAAAGCAAGAGATGTCGATGGGCATTGCGCTGCCTCGCTGGGTCATCGAGGGTCAGAACAACATATACGTGCTAGGCATGTATGCTGTCGTTCTCGGTGTCGGTCTTCCCTTCCTCGTCGCTCGATGGTGGTACGGCTCGCGCTCCAAGACCAAGGACGGCATCGTCAACACCACTGCCCAAACCTACTTTCAGCATCTGCGCGACGACACCAACGCCTCTCGCATCTTTGCCCTCCTCGCCATCTCCGAGGAATTCAACGACCCAAGCTTGGACAAGCTCGGACCCAAGCACAAGGACGAAGCTGCGCTGGCCAAGCTCGAGGCGCAGATCCGGGAGAGGCTCGCCGAGTACGGACCCGAATGGCACCTCATCACGTCGTTCAAGAACGCGTCGATCCGCAAGGCGCTCCTCATGCTCTACGCACATACTTTGCGCATCGACACTGGCAACAAACGGCTCGAGCAGGATAAGCTTCAGTACGCCGCCAAGGCCGTTCCGCTCATCAGCGGGTTGATGTCCATCAGTCTCGCGCACAACTGGCTCGAGACGACGCTGCTACTGATGCAATTCACCCAGTGCATGGTCCAAGCTGTTCCGTTGCAGGATTTGGCCGCCGCCGAATTGTTGCAGCTGCCCGGGATGACGCCGGACCTGATCAAGAAGCTGCAGGCCTCGAACAGTTTGGCCAAGCTCGGGGTGCAGGGGTTCTGGAAGATCCCGGATGCGGAGCGCAAGAGCGTGCTGACGGGTGCGGGTGTGGGCGCCAAGGAGTATGACCAGATGGTGAGCGTCACGAGCACCTGGCCGCGACTGGAGCTCGTCGATGCCTTCTTCAAGGTTTCCGGCGAGAGGCTGGTGACGACGGGAGCAATTGTTCAGTTCATCGTCAAGCTCCGACTGTTGCCGCCGAAGAAGGATGGCAGTCTGCTGCGCGATGGTCGACGTCTGGACGCTCGACGCATGGACGAAGAGTCCTCGGTTCGACCGGACGAAGATGACGCCAAAGACACGAGCACGACCGAGAAGGAGGAGGGCAAACAGACCATCGGCTTTGCCCGCGCGCCTTACTTCTGGGACGAACGCAAGCCGTCCTGGTGGGTCATGATCGGCGATCAGAAGTTGGACAGGGTGATTGTGCAACCGACCAAAGTGTCGGATATCGGCACAGACAAGGTGCGGACCTACTCGGTCCAGTTCCAAGCCCCACCCCAGGCAGGACTGTATACGTTCCAGGCGATTCTCAAGTCGGATAGCTTCCTCGGATCGGACGCGAGCAGGATGGTCAAGTTGAAGGTGGAGGATGCGAGCGTGCTGGAGGATGAAGGGGAGGATGAGATTAGTGAGCCGGAGGAGGATAGTTTGGCGGGACAGATGGCGCTGATGAAGGGACAGAAGGTGAAGCCTGCTAGGGCGGAGGAGGATGATGAGGAGAGTGGTACCGAGGAAGAGGTGGATGATGCGGACAGCGATGATAGCGATAGTGATAGCGACAGCGATTAGATGCAACGATGCGTTCGGAGAAGATGAAATGCAGAACCATTCAGTGTCGTTTGTTCAGACAGTGGGCAGCGTGGTGAGGCCTGTGAGCTGATGAGATGGTATTGATCGGGTATGTCATCGTGTTGCAGCTCTGAGAGTTAGACGTCGACCAAAGCTCCACCGTTGCTCTCGCCCTTCTTTCCCTGCTTTTCGGCCTCCAACTCTTCCGGATATCGCTCCCTAGTCCCCTCGATATCCTCCAGAATGTCCGTGAAGCACCATTCGACCGCATCGGCGGCCCAAAAGTGATCGCAGTGCTCCGCCTCGTCCTGCCTCTTGAATCTTAGCAGCTTGACGTCCTTCTCCCTCTCCTCGAGTCTCTCGATCAGTGGATCGGTCAAGACCAAAAAGTCCATGCCACCACTGAAGATGGACAGCGGGGGGAAGTTTTCGTCCCACCACTTGTCGAGCGTTGGATCGAGCACGCAGCCTCGGGAAGCAAACCCATCCTTGCCAGCCCACCAGTAGATCGAGGCCGAGGAAACGGGTTGCGGGGTGAAGCGGAACATCTTGGCTTTGCGACGGAGGAGCCAGTTGGCGTCGGTCCATGCGAAGAGGAAGGCGAACATCTGATATCCCAACAACGCGTAGGGATACGCGGGTGTATAATCGTAAGAGATCTTCATGAGAGGGATGAAATCTAGCACGCCAAAGAAGCGTTTCCACTTGGACCATTCCAACTGACCCAGCGTGGTGAATGGGAAACATGAGGTCAGAGGTCCGGCGTAGACGGCAGGTGCGAGCGCTCCAAAGTAGGTCAACTTCTGACCGAGCTCCGGAACCATTCCTTTGGAGAGGGAGATGAACATGGTCCCGTTCCCCTGCGAGTGACCGATGTAGGCGATACGATCGTAACCCGTGTCTTTGCGGATGTAGTCGATCATGGCGGGAAGATCGTAGATGGCAAGCTCGCGGATGTTGTAGTCCCAAAAGCGCGGATCGGATCGTGAGTACGTTCGATGGCCCATATCGAACACGCCGCGGTTGTTGCCCAAGAAGACCTGGTAGCCTCCCTGCCGCGCTAGCCAGAAGGCTAGGGATCGCTCTTCGGACGTGACGAAGGAGCCGGACGACTGGAAGAGACCGTGCATGATGAGCACGGGGAAGCCTTTTCGTCCATCAGAGTGCGTTTTATGCGTGGTTTGCGGGTCGATGATGCGGTTCATGCGAAGGTAGTAGCCGTCTTGGGTTTCGACGGTTTCGTTGACAATTTCGAACCCGCAGCTGGCCGCATAGTAGCGGACGTCCTTGACGAGCTTCTCCTTGTTCCACCGTTGCGGATCGTCCCATTCCTTCTGCTCCTTGATGCTGGGCGCAAAGAACTTGGGCAGCGCAGCCAGTAACCGCACCGCCAGCGCCCACATGACCACCAACAACAGAAAGAACGACGAAAGCACATTCGCCGTCATCTGCGTCACAAACAGGCGTCCTCTCGAATACAACGTGGGTCTCGAGTACGGAGGGGCGCCGCCGCGACGGGCAAAGGTGGTGGTGATGCTATCCTGCGTCGACCGGCGTTGCGCATGAGGAGGTTTGCCGTTGCGATGCGATCGACCGTCGTCCGACTCGGCAGGGTGAAGGAGAGGATCCTCTTCGAAGCCCGTGGGGACGTGTGTGTAGAGCGCGCGTCCGGAGATGGTCTCGCTGGAGGGCTTGTCGATGCGGATGCGCATGCTGGCCGCCGAGGAAGGCCGACTGATGGGCTCGTTGGCGGAGGAACGGATGAAGTCGGAGAGCGCACTGCTAGCAGCGGTGTCGTGGCTGATGAGGTTGCCGTCGATGAGAAGACCTTGACTGCGCGGGGATTTGGAAGAGCTGGTGCCGTTGCCAGCAGAGGAGGAGAGGGAGGAGGACGATGCCTCGGCCCGCAAAGTGCGGGAATTGTTGGGCATGATGTGATGGTCGTGGCCTTGCTTCTAGGGATGAGGACGAGATGAGACAAACGAACGTGTCAATGAAGGTGGACGCGCTTGCCGACAAGCGCTTGACAAGTCGATGCGGGGTCCGACGAGATGATGGTGGGTGGAGAAGACGGTTGCGTGCAGACAATGGAAATGAATGCGCTGCGCGGAATCAGGTCATGTCAAAGATGCCGAGCGAGGGTCCTCTTTGCTTTGAAAGAGAGGGGTTGCAGCCGTGCGCATATTTCACATGCTCAACGCCGATCCGTTTGCAAACCGCGTTTGCTGCTCCTCAGGGGAGAACGAATGAGAAAGCGGAGAGCGCATCATTCATCAAAACAAAAGCAACAGCAGACGGCGACATCGGCGAGAAATTCAGTGAGGATGTCAAGTCGAGAAAAAGATAGCCGAGTGGGCGCAGCCAAAGGATCGCCAGCTGATGACATTGTTCTCGACGCCTCTTTGGTATCATCCAAGCACACGACGCTCGCTCCAGCCTTGGCTGTCGGCTCTCGTCTTGGTCGCCAGTACAGTTCTGCGAGGAAGCGACCGGCTCCTTCTGCGTTGACCACGAACCGTGGGAAAGCCACTGGCGTCAGAGCTTGTCAAAAGACGTAAGCTCGTGCGGGTGTCGGCGACGTCCGAACGGAAGCTCATCATACTTTCTCACGCTGCTTCGTCGGGATCATGTTCATGTCTTGCTCAGCAACCGTCATTTGACATCATACGAGCCGCAATGGGGGCAAGACCTTGCTTCAAGGTCGATGCAAGACGCATCGAGATTCGGTTGTTGGCCTCTTCTTATTTTGCTCTCACCTAGGCGACATTAGGGCCGATGTAACACACTGACAAAAATGCCAAGCTGGCAAAAGCTCAAAACGCCGAAGCACGCGGTTTGTGCTTCTGCGTGGCACGGGACAGACCGAGAAGCAGCAAGGCAGTGCCGGTTTCTGCAAAGCAAGCGCGCTCGAACCGCGATATGATTCCAGAAAAAGTGTTCTTCTCAGACGCTCGACTCCAACACCGCACGCGCCAACTCGTAGCAAGCCAAGCGCTTCGGTCTGGCTTTGCTTCTGCAACATCATCGCAACCCACCGTCAAGGCATTCGTACAGCTGCTCAATTCAGTGATCGGAGCGCTGACACATCCAGCATCGATTCAACCGGCGTCACCGACACGCAACCCGGTACGTCCGATCATCGCGCTCTGAGAGCACCTCGCTCGTTACTCTGCGCTGAGCCTCTGCTAGTCAAATCGTCAAGCTCGCTGGCGGGCTCAAGTCATCCACACCAGCGCAGCTCAACATGGCTTCACTCGGGCATACAGCCGCGAGCATGCGCTCAAGGCAACATCAAGATGCTGCTGCCTATCCCTCCGAAAAGCCATCGCTCTACAGCAGTGGTGCTCAGCTTGACGCCAGCGATGCCATCCGAGGCAAGACGGGCAAGCTCTACTCACAATCAGCTGCAGCATCACATAGCACCGGTCTTGGTCTCGGCATTGGTGCTCAGCCTGGTGCATCAGCTGCTGCAACCAACACCATCTCCAAGAAGGAACACCGCGTCATTGCAGCACTCGTTCTCGTCGCTTTCCTCATCCGCATGCGCAAGCTCAGCCAACCATCCAGCGTGGTGTTCGACGAAGTACACTTCGGCGGCTTTGCCTCCAAATACATCAAAGGTCGCTTCTTCATGGATGTTCACCCGCCACTCGCAAAGCTTCTCATCACGCTTGCCGCTTGGCTTGGTGGCTTCGACGGCGATTTTGACTTTAAGGACATCGGTCGCGAGTACCTTCACGGCGATGACACGCCCGTGCCGTATGTCATGATGCGCGGTCTCAATGCTCTGCTCGGCGTCGCTACTGTCCCTCTTGCGTACCTCACCCTCCGCGGCTTGTCTCTACGAGCTTCGACCGCAACACTCGGTGCCATCTTTGTTCTCTTTGACAACGCGCTTATCACACAGAGCCGTCTCATCCTGCTCGACTCGATCCTCGTCTTCTTCACCGCCCTCACCGTCTACTTCTGGGTGGCCTTTTGCAACGAGGAAAAGCGCGCTCCTTTCTCAATCCGATGGTGGGCGCTGCTTTCCCTCACCGGGCTCAGCCTCGGCGCCGTCGCCAGCTCCAAATGGGTCGGTCTCTTCACCATTGCCACCATCGGCATTTCGGTCATCGCACAGCTTTGGGAGCATCTTGGAGACGTTCGTCAGCCTGTGCGCACCGTAGCGCGTCATTTCTGCGCCCGCGCCATCTGCCTCATCGGCTTCCCCATCCTCGTCTACCTCTTCACCTTCGCCATCCACCTCGCTCTGCTCCACCGCAGCGGCGAAGGCGATCCGTTCATGAGCAGCGCTTTCCAGCACACGCTCCACGGGCACGGCATGGCCGACACCTACGCCGATGTCGCTCTTGGTTCCACTGTCAGCATCAAACATCTCAACACCCAGGGTGGCTACCTTCACTCGCATGTCGCCACCTACCCCGCCGGAAGCCAGCAGCAGCAGATTACCCTCTATCCGCACTCAGACGACAACAACTACTGGATCCTCGTCAAAGCGCCCGGTCCCGAAGATCCAGCACCCAAGCTCGACGACAAGGGCCATCCCATGCGACCCGAAGACGAGATTTCACGCTGGCACCAGGAGCCCATCCGATACATCACCCACGGCATGGAGATCCGTCTCATCCACAAGAACACAGACAAGCGTCTGCACAGTCACGATACCAACCGTCCGCCCGTCACTGAGAGCGACTACCAGAACGAGGTCACCGCCTACGGCTTTGAGAGCTTCGGCGGTGATGCGAATGACAACTTCCACGTCGAGATCGTTGCTGCTGAAAAGCACGACCATTTCGCGTCCACGCGCGTGCGTTCGCTCCGTACCCGTTTTCGGCTGCGACACACCTTGACGGGCTGCTATCTCTTCTCGCACAAGGTCACTCTGCCCGACTGGGGATTCGGTCAACAGGAGGTGACGTGCAATAAGAATCCCACCATGCCCAACTCGCTTTGGTACGTCGAGACGAACAGCCACCCCCTGCTGTCGCCGGCGGCGGATCCAAAGCCGGACATGGTCAACTACCGTCGCCCGTCGTTTCTCGACCGGTTCTGGGAACTCCAACGCGTCATGTGGGAGACCAATGCTGGACTCACCGATCGTCACGCTTACGATTCCCGTCCTCAAACCTGGCCCCTGCTTAAGCGGGGGATCAACTTTTGGACCAAGGATCACCGTCAGATTTACCTCATTGGCAACCCGTTCGTCTGGTGGGGGTCGTTCCTTTCGGTTCTTGGCTACCTCGCTGCGCGTGGATTCGCCATGCTCCGTGCTCAGCGCGGGTATGGTGATCTCAAAGATAGCAGGGTGCGATTCTACGATCAGACCTGTGGATTCCTTGCTCTGGGTTGGGCGTTCCACTATCTGCCGTTCTTCCTGATGCATCGCCAGCTGTTTTTGCACCACTACCTCCCCGCGTTGTACTTCTCCATCCTGGTGGCGGCGGTGATGTTCGATTTTGCTACGGGGGCGATGCGCCCTCGATTCCGGCTGGTGGCAGGGGTGGTGGTCACGGTGGTGGTCTTTGGCGGATTCTTGCGATATACCCCGCTAACCTATGGAGGCGATTGGACGTTGCAAGGCTGCGAGAAAGCTCGTTGGAGGAAGGGGTGGGATTTCAACTGTGCCGATTTCTCCCGTGATCTGGCGAGGTACAAAGACTGGCCGCCGAGCGTACAGACGGTCGAATGGGCGGAGAAGCTACCGGTCAGTCTGGAGAGGAATAAGACAGAGGGAGTGGGGGCAGAACCGGGAAGACACGCGTTCGAACAGGTCCCACTGAGGGCAATGCAGAGTTCCGCCGCTGACGCGTATCAGCATCTCAAGGACGGACTGGTACACGAGATGGAGTATGTCAAGGACAAGGTGGGACTGGGGCACAAGGAGGATCCGGTGGCAGCAGGGAAGGCCGCCGATCCGGCGGGATTGAATCAGCAGCAGGTGGAACAGGTCATGTTGGAGGGCACGGGCGAGGTGGTCAAGGTCGCGGAGACGAGCGACAAGACGCAGACCGAGCCGACGCAGGCGGCCAAGTGGGACAAGCATGCGGATGAGGAGGCGCATGAAGCGGCCGAGGTGGTCGAGGACGATAGGGACGAGGGGCATTTGCACGATGATGAGGACGAGTGAGGGGGTGCTTTGTCAGACGTGAGGAATCAATTGCTTTTGGTTTTCGGTCTTTCACTGTGATAGAATGGGATTGAATTGCTATCTGCTTGCTGTCGACGGTGGTGGTGGTGGGTTTGCAGCACGTTGATCGCCATTCGACCCCGAACCAGCAAACACGCGCCAGAACGGCTTGACAACAATGATCGTCACCAACAACAAACACAGTAACACCAAGAACAAGATGCACTGCCGTCTGCCACTGCGTCGTTGGTAGCGTGTGGCAGTCTCGAGCTCCTGCACCGCGCCCTTGATTTCGCGGCTCATGAGCTCGACGTTGTAATCGATGCGATCGAGCAACGTCCCTTGGTCGATGACGAGCGTTTGGAGGTCCGTAAAGAGCGTCGCGAGTTCCTGGATGCTTTTGGCGATCTCGTCAATCTCCTTGGAGCGTTGGAGGATGTCTTGGTCTGCATGGGTGGTGGATTCTTCCAAAAGGAGGAGGTCGCTTTGCTGGGAAGAGGGGAGGAGGGAGGCCTGGGAGAGCTCCATGTCTTCCCGCACTGCTAGTTCGCTATCCTTAAACGCCCCCGTTGATGGTGTTTCTGGTTCTTTGCCCTTGGACGAGGGTGGAGCGAGTCCTCGGGCAGCCCGAATATCCCGGTCTCGAACCTCCATCC
>NW_015961965.1:73094-85285 GCF_000497045.1 Kalmanozyma brasiliensis GHG001 | reverse complement strand
TCCACTGAGATCCTGCACCCTCGTCGCTAGTGCCGTCTGGACGTTCTGTGCCAGCGCAATCTGACGTACCGTCACCTCTCCCTCTCCACCTGTCCTCTTCGCCTCCCGCATCAGATGCTGCGTGTACGCCGCTAGCCCCGCAACCAACCGCGAACACCGGCGGAAGTCCTTCGTAATCTCCAGTGCGAGCGATTCGATGTTCTTTTCCTCCGAAGAGCGATCTGCGAATCCAGGCCGGAGATGCTTCTCGTGCAGCTTGGACAGTGCGTCCATTCGTGGTCGGATGGCGAGCAGGATCGAATCGACCTGGTCCGAGACATCCATCCATTTCGGCGGCAACTCGTCGACCGAGAGGGAGATGTGGCCTTCGCGACTCCGCCGTGGGAGCAAGTTGTGCGACTCGCTGTCGGCGTGAAGCGAGGAGGAGCCAAGAGGGTCGTCCGCGTCCGTGTAGGGAGCGGAGAAGATGTCGCTGCCGGAAGGGATGCGGCGTGAGGAGGAGGGGCCAGACGACTCGCGGTACGAGAGGAAGAGGAGCGTTCGAGATCGCGTTTGGCCGAGATGTGAGGTGGAGGAGGAGGAGGCGAAGCTGCTGCCCAGCAGATGGGGCGGCGGCGTGGAGGACGCGCTCGATGGGTAGTGCGCTGCCATCGAGATCGCTGTGTTGCGCACCGGTGTTGCTCTTGATGGTGGAAAGTCAGGGAGGTTTGGTCCGAGGTCAAGAAGCATGCGAGTTGCTCCACACACCTTTCAGAAGGGTTCGTCTGTGCGTCGCCTGTCCAAAAATCCAAATTTGTTAGATCCCATTGGGCTTAGCCGGAACACGGACTGTTTTTGGGTCTGCATACGATGATCCACGGCCTGGACTCTCTTCTGCGCAGCTCCTACCCGCACCACCACAGCTTGCCAGCGGCCAACGGCGTCGACAGCATCATCTGTCGTGCTGTAACCCCAACAATGCCGCCCAAGAAGAAACAGAAGACGACCAAGCCGGCCGCACCCACCCCCCGCTCGACGCGAAGCCGCACCCGCTCCGAATCCGTCATCGCCTCGGCACCACCGCCGAAGAGAAGCACCCGGTCGAGAAGCGTCAAGGCGGAACCGGAAGACGATGTGATCGATCTCAGGGATGATGATGAGGACATTGGGGAGGTGACGAGTGGGTATGAGCTGCCGAAGACGGATAGCTGGGTCGAGGTTCCTCCGACGCAGCGCCCGGCGTGTCGAGAAGACGAGCTGGGTCTCATCCGACCCAAGGACATGGCTGCATTCATCGAGAAGGGCAAGTACAAGGCGAACGAGGACTCGATGGTCTGGCACGTGGAGCAGAGGCCAGCCGATGCGAGCTCGTTCTACTTCACGAAGGAGGATATGAGGGAGGATGCGGGTCCTTCGCGCTACGTTGCTGTCAGGCCAAAGGCGCGAGGAGGCGCGGCAGCGAAGGGCAAGGGCAAGACGGTGGAGACCACGATATCGACAGCAGGAAGGGCAGCGACCTCGTCTGCAGGCGCGCTGACTCAGCCGAGCCCAGCAACCAGCAGCAGACCAGCACCCGCGTCGCAGGTCGCCTCGTCACAACCACACAGCGATGGCTTGTCGGACATCTTCCTCGGCAGTGGCCAAGCGCAAGACGAGGAGGCGCCGACATTCCTCGATGGCGAATCGGATGAAGACAACAGGATGAGGCAGGCGAGTCAACGACCAAGGACGAAGAAGTCGCCGACCATGGGCGATAGGATCGCGCAGGGCCTGGCTAGCCAACGCTCGAGATCCTCGACACCACGAACCGCTCCATCAAAACTCGCAGCAGCCATGCAAGAGCCTACGAGGGAGCAACAGACCAGCAAGAAGGGCAAGGAGAGGATGCAAGAGCCCGAGCCAGCGCCAGCCAGTCAAAAGGAGAAGAGGAGCACGCAAGGCGCCGATGGCAGCGAAGAACCCAAGCGAAAGCGTAAGGGCGAAGATCTCAAGAACCTTCGCTCGGAGCTCAACGAAGATGCCTTTGCACGATCGACGGGAGCGCGACACAAAGAGGATTTCCGCAACAAGTTGGCTGCATTCTCACAGGCACGCAGGAAGGCGCAGATCGAGCGAGGCGAGAGTGTCGACTCCTCGTCAGACGAAGCGGACGATGGGCCGCAGAAGCGCAGACGCCTCGGCAACGGCAAGCGCGCTGAGACTGTGTCGAGTGACAGTGACACCAGCAACTCAGACTCCGACAGCGACAGCGACAGCAGCAGCAGCAGTAGTGACGACAGCAAGGACTTCATTGTCGCCGACGACCAGGTGGAGTACGAGAGAGGATTTTCGCCTCAGGATGATGAGGACGTACCTCCGCCGACAGAGATACCTCAAGCTCGACCTCCCACCGACGGCCGGTGGTACGACCGCGATGCTGATGGCAAGATCCATCTAGCGCCCATCTCTCACACCGCCACTGGCGCACCCTCCAACTCTATTCTCGCGGCACATGGTCTCGGCGGCGCCTCCGCCCGCAAGGGACTCGACGAGATGTGTCTAGACTGGGTCGAATGGGCTGCCGCCCGCGTGCTGCTCAGCTGGTCTTCCCTCAGCCTCGACGACCGCAAGCGCCTCGAGCGCAACCGCGCCGCCCTCCGCTCCCGCATGCGCTCCGTCGAGGAGAGCGTCAGCAGCGTCGCAATGCGCAGGCAGTTCAAGTGGTACCTCACGCAGTACCCGAAGATCGAGGTCGAGGCGCTGTTCAGCGACGAGGTGGACGAGTACGGCACGCTGGCGAAGAACGGGTGTGGAATCTGCCACAGGAAGTCGCAGAAGGCGCAGTTCAAGGTAACGTTCTCGGGTTTGCGATATGACCAGGAGACGCTGGGACCGCTCAGCAAACGCGACGACGAAGACAACGACGCCGACTCCGGGCACGAATCCGACAATTCCAGCGATTCAGACTCAAGCACCTCGAGCGACCGCAGCTCGGACAACGAAACGTGGCGCGAGCAAGGCACAGACTCCCGCTCCCACCCGAGCTACACTTTCTTCGCCGGTCAACACTGCGCCCAACGCGCCGCCGTGATGCACAAGCTCCACCACTGGGAATGGACGACCATGCAGACGCTCGCCAAGCACGACAGCATCCGCTTCATCCGCCGATTGCTATGGAGGACCAAGAAGCAGGGCAAGGGCAAGGATGGCGAGTTGGGCTGCGGCGCGTGGGAGGTCGCTCTCGCCGTCAACGAGATGATCAGCCCCAGCGGAAGGTGCGTTTGGAAAGGCATGGAAAGGGCCAAGGAGGGGAAGGGGAAAGGGTCGGAGCTGGAGAGGCTGAGGAGGAGGTTGAAGAGTTCGAGCGAGCAGGCGATCGAGGTGAACAGGGCGAGGTGAAGCAATGCGATGTGTTGTATGGCATTCAGCGCGAGCGAAGTCCTGGTCGTGATGTATAGTCTTCAAGACGCTGCTGTGCACGCGTGTGAATGCGGTTGTGTAGGACGATGTTGTATTGCGAGAAGCTGATCTTGAGAGTGCGAAAAGCGTTGCTGTTGGGGGTCTAGTTGGCGCCGCCGCTCTGCAAATCACGTTACAGGTCAATCGATCGTCAGCCGTGTTCACCGTCCTTTTGACTCGTTGTTGAGACCGACTTACCATGACAGCCTCGATCTCCTCATCGGAGAATTGAAGCGCTGGGGTCCTCCAAAACCTTTCCGGCAGCAGGTGTACGTCTTCGGCGACCTCCCTACCCTGCATATCCACATCTCCCAACAGCCCACTCCCCTTGCTCCCGCTGTTGTCGCCGGACTGTGATTGGAGCTTTTCAGGATGAAAGTGGGGGCCGGACGAAAAGACCTTTTGGAAATGGTCGAAGGATTCGACGATGCTGCTGGGTGCGGCGGGATGCGGGTGTGGCGTGTGCGACTCTTTGGGCGCCTTACGATCCGGGAATCGAAAACCTGGCTTGTGCACGTGTGCTCTTCGTACTAGCGTTCGCAACATGATTCCGAGGATGATGATGGAGATGATGGGTGAAGGGGAGGTCATGGGAAGCCCGATTTGTGCCGTGCTTGTGGAGAATCTTCCCCCTCGGCTCTCTCCGACGTCATCCTTTGAATTGAAATGTTAGAGTCGAGCACGGTTCATCTGGAGGATTTTCCGTGCGAAACAAGGTGGAAAGGATGCCATCTCCAATTCTCCAACACACATCTTCCTCACCATCATACACTTCACAGAACACAGAGCAACGATGGCCGACACACACACCGCTTCGGTCGAAGAGGCCAACGCCGCCCGCCTGCCCCTGGGTTATCGCGACCAGTGCTCTGCGTACGTTTCCAACACCTGGTCTAGCAGAAGCGACTGCTGGAGATGGTCTACGAAAGGACCAACATGCGCCTGGACCAGCTTGAGTCAGACGCTGCAACGGAGAAGGTGGAACACTGGCTGACTGGATGCTATCTTCGCCTTTGAAAACCGAACAGATTGCTCATCCCGCTCAACAAGTGCCGCAAGCAGACGCTGTATGCTCCGTGGAAGTGCGAGGACGAACGGTAAGTGTTGCAACCAACATCCGCCAAGCAAGGGATAGATTGGTCTACAACGACACCGGAGAGTCAAAGGCTCCAATGCCAGGTCCACAAGCTGCGGCGAAGCCAGTGCGAGAGCAAGCGCTGTACTATGCTGCGTGCTTTTGGCCATGCCAGCTGTAGTGGACGGATCACG
This sequence comes from Kalmanozyma brasiliensis GHG001, assembly GCF_000497045.1. Taxonomy (NCBI): domain Eukaryota; kingdom Fungi; phylum Basidiomycota; class Ustilaginomycetes; order Ustilaginales; genus Kalmanozyma; species Kalmanozyma brasiliensis. The sequence continues at coordinate 80,599 of NW_015961965.1, read as the reverse complement.
GTTTGCCGTCGAGCCGGCTACGACTCACAGAGACTAGGGATGAGTCGGGCAAGATGCTGACTTTTTACATTCATACTCTGCCAATTTTGATGGCTCTGCAGCCACACATATGAGAAGTGCCAGTACGACGAGTAAGTGTCCCCGTTTCTGCAATGCTTTGCGTCGTTCTTCGGGCATCGGACCGCCGACGCTGACTTTGTTGCTCTTTCGCTCTCTACTGATCCTGCGCCGCCAGCTTCATCCGAAGACAAAAGGAGCTCTCACAACTCAAGAAGTCCAAGCTGGAAGCCGCAGACGAGTAGACTGCGCTGCTTTACGAGTCCCACTCTCACAGACTTGCCGACGGTCGCAATGCAAACCACTTGAATCATTCTCAGCGGAGTGCACAGTCGATGTGGAGAGACAGTGGGTATGCCTTTCGATTTCTAGCGCCGTGTCAAGCAGCAACGAGCTTCATGGCGACACTGGTGCAGATGATCTCTTCGTACTCTTCCTGCCGCCCAGGTTGGTCGTCCTCGTTGAGGAGGGTAGATGGGATCTGAAGCTTGTAGATCTTGTTGAGCTCTTTCCAATCCGTTACCGTCTTAGCCTGTGCTGGACCGAAGTGACCGTATCGGATGGCCTGATCGATGTCCACTGTGCTGTTCTCGTCTTCCGCCGATTCTATTGATGTCGATGCAGGGATTGTGAGATTCTTTTCGGACACGACATCAATCATGCTCTGAAGTATCGTATGCGGATCCGCTTCAGCTGACGAGAACTTGACCAGCAGCAATGACGTCGACTTGGGCGATAGGCCAAATCTTTTGAGCGACTCTCCGACATTATTACCCGGGTTGAGCATATAGATCACCTCCGAGTGGGGTGTCTTGGACTTCATTCCGCCGCTGCTCCCCTCGCCCTCCCTGAACACCTGCCTGTCCGCATCCCAGCTCCTCGCGCACACCACCGCCGCCTGCATGACCGCACTCAGCACGTGCTGCTTGGAGCACAACCGCGTCGGATCGAGAAAGGCAAAGTCCAGCTTGGCCCGCTCTGCATCTGCTTCCGCGACCGACTGTGAGGATGCACTCGTGCTAGTGGTGGTTGGACCCTGGGAGGCCGAGATGATGCGCCGGATGATGGCGGAGGATTGGGTTTCAGGATCGAGGTTGGAGAAATGCGCCAGGTGGACGCGCTGTAATGGCTCGGGGAGAGCTGATGGTAGCGAGATGGACTCCATGTTGCTTCTGCAGCGTCTCGTGTGCTGTGAGGTGATCTTGGAGGGTCAGAGACGGCTGGAAGAAGTGCGGATACGATGGATGAGAAGAAGTGGTGGAAGCAAGAGTTGCGCGCCGGCTTCCGAGAAAAAGCTTCTCTGGGTTAGAGCAGGGTTCACGCTTCAGGGTCCTGCTTCTGCATGTCTGTTGTTCTTCTCGAAAGCCACTCTCCTACGCTCGACAGTCACTCGTCAACTTGCCGCTTCAAGTCTTCTTCGCCCGACCGTCAGACTCACGACCATCGCTTCGGCGTCCGTGCGGATGCACGCTTGAAGCTCTGTCGTCACACATGGCATGATCCGTGCGTGGGAAAAGGCATCGGCACTCCCAGCAGCAGCTGATTCAGCTCGAGCACGGTACATCCGACGAGACTCAATTTCTGGCTACGCAGCGCCGTCTGTTGAAGGAAGAAGGGCACAGTAGCTCGTCAACTCAGCCATTGCCTCAACAAGCTTGGCTCAGCTCCAAAGCTGCAGCAGCCGACAACGCTTCGACAGATAAGAGGTCGCCTACAAGCCCGGATCCTCCGTCAAGACCACCATGACCATGAGCGAGCTCGCTGTCAATCAGAGTGCTGTCAGCACATCGGCTACTTCCTCGGGCGCCATGTCGCCGCACGACCCTGGCCTCTTCTCCCTGCTCAATGCGCTCTTTGAGCCCAACTTTCTCATCCTCGTCTCGTATCTTTGCATCAACCTCTACCTCGCCTTCCGCGTCGTGCGAATCGCGACCAAGAAGTACCGCCAGCTCAGCATGCTGCCAAAGGTCCATGGCGAGATGGGTCTCGTCGAGCTCGACCACGTTGGCGACGATGTCATGTCGGCGCATCAAGACCTCTTCCGCACAGGCAAGAAGCCAAAGGAGATCAAGACCGACACCCCTGTCGCTGATGCTCTGATCAAGCTCGCTACCTGGGCCTTTAGAAACAAGGCTCTCCACGCCAAGTGGATCTTTGCACTTCTTGCCGTGCTCAGCCTTGCCTCGACCTGGTACTATATGATCTCCTTCCTGCGTCATTCGTACGAGGCATACCTTGAGCGCTGCCATCTGACATCATTCCCATTGCCACCAACGCCGCCTCCCTTCGATCTCGGACGACCAGAACTGCTCGTACCTGCGTTACACTTGCGTGTCCTCCGCATATCGCAGTGGCTCGGCTCGCTGAGCCTCTTTAAGGAAGCTTGGATGGAGGTCATCAAGGATAACACCTCGTGGTGGTGGAGCAGCGAGATCTGCATCATCACCGTGGGCGCATGGGCCCTCTTTCTGCGTCACGAGGCCGAGCGCCTTCGCATCCCTCACGTCTGGACCATCATGGCGCTCGGACAGCTTGTCGCCATCAGCTTTGCCTTCAATCTCTTCAACCTCGCCGTCATATACCGCCTCGATGCCTTCGATCTCATTGCTGCCCGCTCGGACACGAAATTCAAGGCCAGAGAGCGCATCTTCAAGCCGCTGGAAGACGACGAAGATGATTCTCCGCCCACTATCTCCCCGCAGCCCGAGTCCGAGCGATTAAGGCAGGAGCAGGGAGGCTTCACCGTCGCCATGAACAGACCCCGAACAGCTCGTCATTCTCCTCCATTTGCTCTTCCTCCCACTCCGCGCGATTCTCCCGACCCCAACGTCAGGCACTTCAAGACCGACATCACCATCAGGAAGACACCGCTGCCTCCTCAGCCAACGATGATGGACAAGGTAGCTCGTACAATGCAACACTGGATTCCAGAGAAAGTCGGCATGCCTCTGTTCATCCTTGCTGGCCTCTCATCGGTACTGCAGCACCCCAACAGCTTTACGAAAGTGATGATCATGCACGTCTTTCCTCTGCTCGTCTCGCTCTACGTCACCTACAAGCCGCCTCGCGCTTCGAGAGAGAATCGCCCCACGATGGGGCGACGATGGCAGCTGCCGACGCCTCACCGCACGACACGGCAGATCTTGTCTAAGCTAATGTCGCGCAGCAAGCTTCGAGTGCCTTTCTGGAAAGACGCAAAGATGTACTTCCTTGGTCTCGCCGCCATCAGCATCGTACTGCGACTGTGGCTCACCCTCGCCTGCTTCTTGGAGGTCAACGGCAGCCGCACCTTCCTGCACCGTATCTTTGGCACGATCAGCTTGCTCTTTCCAACTACATTCTTCCGCCACCCAGCTCAGAGCTCGATCAGTTCGGATCATGTCTGCGTTGCAGTCAGTGCATCGGTCTTCGTACTCATCGAGAGCGGCCTGTGGTTGTGGAAGGCAGCTGTCGCAAGCCCAAGCGCCAAACACCCCGCCATCAGCGATCCCGACGACGAAGACGACGACGACGATGCTCCGCCAGGTATGATGAACTTTCCCCTGCCTTCCTCGCTCCGACTTGATCGAGCGGACCGTCATGTCATCGAGACGCAAGCACGCGCCGTTGTCGCTCTGCTCGCTCTATCGCCGTTCCTAGGAGGCAGCGCGACGCTGTCTCTGTACTTGGCAGCACGATGTACGTGGGTCGAGCAGTACGACAGGCATCGACAAGAACGAGACGACGACATCCTCCATGAACCAGGCCGTCCAGGCGAGATCGTCATCGAGAACAAAGAAGAAATCGAACTTGTCGAGAACGAGGAAGGTGAGCGATACATTGAGAGGCGAAAGATCAAGATCAGCGAGGCATTTCGTCGAGGCGCGCCCCGATCAGCACAGCCTGCCAATCCAGTCCCGTCTGTCCCGCACATGGACGTAGGAAACGGAGATCCACCGACGCCAAGCTCGTCGTCGACATTCGTACTCGACGGCACCCCTAGCGAGGATGATCACGGTGGATCGCAGCCAACGCCTCGCACTCGACGTCGTATGAGAGGCTCAACAGCGGACAGCGAGGCCGCTTCCGGCCATGAAGAGACCGCACGTCGATCGACGCAAACGCGACATCGTCATCCTCCGCAGCGGTATGGCGATCCCGTGCCCTTGAGCTCGCCTCGACGATGAGCAGCACTGCTGTCATAGTGATCATTCTCTCTGTGGCAAATTGCGAAACTGCATCAATGTCAGAAGTGTCTTCAGTCATGGCAGGTGGGAAGCGTGATCTGAACCCCATCTATGCCTTGTCTCGAAGAGGGCAGCTTGAGTACGAGACATGCAAGCGACACGCTGTGCGGGACGCCATGTTCCGCGGCGGAAGCGGCCTATGAAGCCCAATTCTGACCTCGCATATGCACGAGCGGGAAGGCGTCAAAAAAAAGAACGCACGCGAGAGTCCCGTCGGCGTTCATGACCGAGAAATAAAAAATGGTGCGACCGGCGACCCTTGACCTCTTGCGCACCAACCAACTTTGCAAATTCATCGGCGACCTCTTTTCTGCACCACCATCAGAGCAAATGGCCGACCGCCGCCTGTCCACCATCGCACACCATCTCTCGGAAACAATGACGACGCCGAAGGTATTCCAGCTGATCCCAGGTGTTCAGTCGTACGACTGGGGTATTGTGGGGGACACTTCGCGCGTTGCGCAGTTCGCGTCTGCCACCCCACAACTCAACTTTAAGCCGGAGAACAACAAGCCATATGCCGAGCTGTGGATGGGCACTCACCCGTCGATGCCATCCAAAGTCATCCTCCCGTCCACCTCGAACCATGAGGCGCTGTCCTCCCATCTCGCAGCGCATCCGGAGCTGATCGGCGAGAAAGTGACCAACAAGTTCGCCGACGAGGCGCCCGGCAGCCTGCCGTTCCTCTTCAAAGTGCTCTCCGTGGGCAAGGCGCTCAGCATCCAAGCGCACCCAGACAAGGAACTCGGCAAGCGACTGCACAAACAACGACCCGACGTGTACAAGGATCCGAACCACAAGCCGGAGATGGCGATTGCGCTGACGGCCTTTCGCGGGTTCTGCGGGTTTCGTCCTCTCTCCGAGATCACGGGGTTCATCAAGGGCGTACCGGAGTTTGCGCAGCTGGTCCAGGTGGATCCTGCCGAACTGGAGAGCGTCTCTGACGAGAACGATGTGAAGAAGAGGTTGAAGACCATCTTTTCCAACCTGATGAACAGTCCTGCGGCATCGTACGAGCCACTCGCCTCACAACTTTCCGAGCGCTTTGCTGCCGGTTCGGTCGAAGGCGTTCCCGAAACAGAACGACAACTGGTCGTCAAACTCTCCGCCGAGTTCCCCAAGGATATCGGCATCTTCTGCACCTTCCTCCTGAACATTTCGTCGCTGCAACCGGGCCAAGCACTCTTTCTACAGGCCAACGAGCCGCACGCCTACCTCGAGGGCGAGATCCTCGAATGCATGGCTAGCTCGGACAACGTAGTGCGCGCCGGTCTCACACCCAAGCTGCGCGACACAGAGACCTTGGTCGAGATGTGCACGTATCAGTCCGGGAGCGATAGGGGTCGATTGAAGGGGGTGAAGTGGGGAAAGGTGAAGGGTGAAGGGGTAGAGGCGCTGCTGTACGATCCGCCCATCGAGGAGTTCAGTGTCGTTACAATGCAGGTTGGAGAGGGGAGCACGGCGAAGAATGATGGGGTGGATGGTCCGAGTATCGTGTTGGTCCTGGAGGGAGAGGTCGAGGTGAAGGAGAGTGGGGACAAGGTAAGATTGAGCAAGGGGCAGCTGGCGTTTGTTGGCGCCGGGGCAAGTGTGGAGATCACCAACGTGGGGAAGGGCGAGGCGGCATTGGCGAGGGCGTTCGTCGAGGCCTAAAGAGCTGTACTGTGTTCGACTATGTTGAAGATGTAATACTACGAGTTCACGAACATACCTCATCGAGCAGCTGTGACCCATCGTACGAACTCACGACAATCCCAGCCCGTGGCGGTGAAAGCTGCTTCCGCAGTGCGACAAGACCATGATGAGGATGTCTTGCGAAGCTTTCACGTTCTCAGCCTGTTGAAGTGGTGGAACTGATGGTCCGGCTGGAATCGAGTCTACGACGTTATGAGTGCTCGAAGGTCTCACTGGCTGTCCGACAAGACGATGATGACGAGCACCTTGTTCGTGTTTCCAGATCTCCCGATTCGAGGGCCTTATCCAACTCGAGCAACAGGGAGTCTAACACCTGACAATTTGGGCTTAAATTGTTCATTTCCCTTATGTGTTTTTTTCTTTTCTTTGACTCTTCTTTACGCCTTTTTTTCTTCTTTCGCCACTCACGACGGCTTCTCCCTGCCCGTCATTCCAGTGTGACGACGATCTAGGAAAACGACCTCGTAGCACGCCACCAACGTCACCTGGACCCTTGAATGCAATGCAGAGATCATCTCCAGCCACCGTCTTGGCGCTGAATCATCTCCGCTTGCTTGGCAAGGGAAGAGCGAAAAGGCGGGGTTTGACCGACGAAAGAATCTTGCAAGCGAGAGAATTTTCGACCAAAACACCGGAACGGGCTTCTGGTTTTGGCAAGCGCGCAAGGTCACGTTGAGGGTCCGCGAGGAGAGCTGGTTTGCAACCGAAACGTGGCCGATGTTCGGAGACCAATGGCACGCTCGGTTCCCCGCTCTTGGGCGTTCAGAAAAGGTCTCGATCAAGCGCCGCCAGGAATGGACGCTGGTGGAACGTGGTTGAGTACGAGTACGGCCGCTTGCTCTCTCGAAAAGATCTTTCGTGGCGAGAACTGCGAAATGTCTCTCATGAACAGCCCCAAAGCAGCGGTAAAGCGAGCGGGAAATCTCTTTTGCCCAGCGTCAAGGTCTCAGTCAAGCGCCGCCGGGAACCTACGCTGGTGGAACGTGATTGAGGCAGGTCTAGATGGTTGTACGAACACGAGATCTGGATGGCCGCTTGCTCTTTCGTGCTGAGAAATGCGAAATGTCTCGGCAGCGGTAAAGCGAGCGGGAAATCCCTTTTGCCTAGCGCTGCGAGGTCTCAATCAAGCGCCGACGGGAACATGGGATGGTGGAACGTGGACTCGGGAAAGCCTGGTCGGTTGTACGAGCACGACGTTTGAGCGGCCGCTCGCTCTCTCGAGATGATCTTTGGTGTTGGGAGAGATGCAGGTTGTCTCTCATTGATTTCATTGGAGCAGCCCAGGAAGCGAGGGAGGATTCTGCTTGCCGAGTGTCCCAAGGTCTCGATGAAGGGCTGGAGTAAGACGCGCTAGTGGGTCATGTGAAGCGCAGATGGTCAGGCGAGCACGACTTTCGGTGTTTCGATATCGTCTCCCGTGGCATGGGTTTGCAGTCCGTAAAACAGAGCGACTGAAAATATCATGAGTACCGCTCGCAAGCGACGATCGTGGCAGGACGAAGCGGACACTCAAATCCAGCCGCCCGC
>NW_015961965.1:4778-73072 GCF_000497045.1 Kalmanozyma brasiliensis GHG001 | reverse complement strand
CCCCCCCCCCCCCCCCCCCCCCCCCCCTCCCCGTGCCCGCACGTTGTCCCATCCTCTCGGTCGCCCGGTATGCAGTCTTGGGGCAGCTTAGACTTCCCCGCACGCCTTGCCATGTCGTCTTACCTCTTTCGATCGTTTCGGGGTCCAAGTCGTCGGGTTTGGATGTTCGTTTCACTCCGAGAATCGCTGACTCCTTAGCCGCGCCAAGGATCTCAAAACGGAGTTCCGGAAGCGAATCGAAGGCAACATACTGTATGCGGCTCGCCAATGAAGCAGGGATGGACTGCAAGCGAGGACCCTGCAGAGCAAGGCGGAAGATATCTGCAACCGAATCTTGTGGTCATCACGTTTCTTGTCACGCTTATTGTCCACCACCCCCTGAACCCCTATTGTTGTGGTCACCTGAACGATCGTCACACGCCATCCATTGTTTAGGAGGATATTGCATCACGTTTCTTGACTTGTGCCATTGTTGCGGGCTTTAAACGTTGAACATGCAGCCTCCGCGCTATTGCTGTACCGGTCGATCTCGGAGTGACGGAAAACGTTTGTCATAGCTGCTTACCTGTTCAATCCGATCATCCGTGTCCTCTTTGTTCCTTGCCTTGCCATTGTCATGGTAGGAACAGTGCAGCGATTCCCAACAAATCCGTCAACGACCTTTGTACTTCCGTCCAATTACATCGGAACACCAACCACGGCCGCGTCGGGGCCGAAGCGTGGAAGAGAGATGACGAAAAGACAAGGCGGAGCGCGCGGTGAATGCATAAACTTGATGCACGCTTTTCAATCCCCGCGTACCAGCGCGCATCGCCAAGGTCGCTCCCAAATGGATTTTTCGAGAAAAGAAACACCAAAAGAATGACAAGCTTGGCTGCCACAACGATCGCCGTCTGCTCTAGCTCCGGACAGATGGCTTCCGTCTTTTCCTTTCCCCCCCTTCCAGTTGGCTCAGAACAGCAATGAGTTGCATTCCGACTTCCGTCCCGACAAGAAGCTATACTTCGAGATCGCAGAAGCAAGATCTAGAGATTGATTAGACGCATTGGGCGTACAGTGCTGTCAAAGATCTGTTCGATTGGGATGGACGCTTCCTTCTTGTCGTACTGCACCAGGTTTCCGATCTTGGCAAGGGTGTCAATTCCGGTCCTTCCAAGGCTGACCCTCGTAGACGTTCAATCGAGTCTGTCTGGCTTGGCCGATACCGTTGCGGGAGTGACCCAAAGCAGAGGACCAAGCCCCAAAGGCGTCGTTCAATGCTTTAGCGCTCATCAAGGTTGACCGGCAACCATTCAGCCCAAAGGAAGCGCTGGGAGCATTGGCAATTGAGTCTTTGTGGACAGTCATCCTGGTGGGGCGCGTGTGTCATTCCATGTGAACTCTGGAGCGGAGATCGAGACCATGTGGCCGTGGCAGTTTTGCACCAATTTAGCGTCCTTTGTTCTCTGCATTGATGAATCGGGCTTCGAAACCTGGCGTGGGTGTCGAATTGCCCCTTCTTACCGTGAGGCTTGTCGCTTGTTTCACACGGCGTTTCCTGCTGGCCGCCCAAAAGGCACGATGAGCCATGCCGTCCCACGCTGCGAATCTCCGCACCCCACCTGCTTGAGCACACTGGAGAAGGAGTTAAAGTGCCGCTCCATCGGTCTCCTTGCACGCTGACATGAGCTCGAACCGGTCAACCTCGACACAATACGACGAAATGCAAGATGCGGTCACAGTTGGCGCCTGACTCTGACTCTCTCGTTTGAGTGCAGTTCGGGTTGGTTGAGCAGAGCGCCATGTTGCGCCTCGAAGTTGCTGGTGTTCATGCTGATTGTCCACACCTTGTTCTCCACCCTTTGCGTCTCGCTTGGACTTGAAGCGAGGCTCATCTCGTCCCTTTATGCATGAAACCCTTCTATTGTGGTAGACTCGCCGCGCGGAATTCCGACCGGACCATCTCTCCCGGCCACCCTTCAACCATTCCGGAAGCAGGTATGCATTACCGAAGCGCTTCAACCGTCTATCCCGCTCCGACTTGCTCTTTGTTCGAAAACGTTGCCCATTGTGAGTGGTCCTGAATGAGTTCCTAGCCATTGTCACCCCTCCGAACCCTGTCTTGGCACGTTGGTAGTTGGCGCACGGATTGAGCAAGCATCTACACGCATCACGGATGCGGCTTTCGGGTTTGGCGCACGATCGCCTCAACAGCTGCACGGCAAGACGGTCGCAAGGGAGCTCTGGAGCTGATGGTCAAGTCAGACGATGTTGAGAGGGATGGCTGACGAGTTCCGCCGGCATGTCAGAGTCTCGCAAAGGCAAGAAGAGACAAGGGCTGGCCACTGGTCGTTGAGGTTCTTCCAAAAGCGGGTAGCAAATGAACCAGAAGCACAGCGACGATCGTTGGGGTCGCTTAGCAGAGCCGAGGATGATGCATCAACGGTCTATGCCAAGGTTCTGGTCGTTGTGTCAGGTTGGACGATGGGGAGGAGTATCGAGTTGCGTCCCATCCCTAGTAGGAGGCCACGCGAGCAGTACTGCACATGGAAATCTCTGCTCGTGCGCGGCGATCTTGCGCTGATAATAATAATTTAAATTTATGGTTGGTTTCAGAAAAGACGGTTGTACACGGCGAAACTCTTGTCACCTCGGTGATTTCCCACGTTCCATTCCAATTTCTTTTTTAAATAAATGAATTCCCGCATCAAATTGCAGAAGCCAAGCGCCACAAAAAAGTTCGCATCGTCATTCATGCAATTCCTACATCATGAACCCTGCAGTGCCGTTGGGCCTCGCTCTGCCTCACCTAAGCTCAAGCTCAAGGTTCATCGCTTAGTGCGAGCTACCACCGTGACAGCGTGGAGACCTGTAGATCTACCCTACAGCAACGCCGCAAGTGGTAAGTCGCCCTCCCATTCCCTCTCTCGTCGTCCAACGGTCAAATTCAAATTTGCTGCTTCGGCGGCTAAGCCCTCGCAGTTGCCCTTCGCGCTCCCTTCAGTTCTCTAGACCTCGTATGAGCAAGAATAGCCGCTGTGCTTCATAGCCCGCGTCCCCTTCACTCATTGCCCTGGCGTCCTTGTCTATCTGATTATGCCCAACATTGTGGTCCGGTCTGGTCCAAGAGCATGGAGCGGCTATAGAGACTCGTTCTGCCGGCTGCCTGCCTACCTGCATTCCGCATTCCGAGTTGGCAGCGGAAAGAGTGAATGGGTTTCTTTCCAAGACTTGCCCGTCAAGCACGCCGATTTGTCTGACTCTCGAGATGCTCTCATCCCGCTGATCTCGTCCTCCGACGGATTTGCCCCGGTGAGACAACGCAGAAGGGCCCAAGTCATCTCTTCTATGCCATGCGCTCGCATCTACTCGCTTGGCTGCGTCTTTGGCGCTTTAGCGGCTAAGTCTTCGCTCGCACCCTATATAGACGTTGACCTCCTCATCCCCTGCCCTGGACCGCTAGCACCTTCCTTCCCCTCCACGCAGCTCCTCCGTCTCCTTCTCTGCGCGACTTGCCTGTCCGACTTTCTTATCATTCATCGCGCATCGACATTGGTACAGACGCAGCAGCTCTCAGCAGATCGACGCCAAAATGCAGACGCAGTACAGTCACAACTGCCAGTGTGATGGTATGGGAGGCATTGACGCCTACTCGCGTTCGTCACAGTCACACAGCTGCGCGAATTCAACAGGCAAATGGGTTTGGTCTACGACACCAGCCTTTGCTGCGCCTTCGTCTAGCCACATGACCACCACTACCATGCCATCGAACCATCATGCTTCCAATCACCTGCCCACATTTGCCTCGGCACATCGAGCCGACGGCCAGCACACCAGCATTGGTGGCGCTGATATTGCTGCTTGGCTACCGCAGCTCGACGCCAGCCACAGCTCGTGGAGTGCTGACCTTCGTCGATATTACGACCTCAGGTCTCGGATTCGATCTCGACCTAGGCTTGCCAATGACGACGGGACCACTGATGGGATGTGGCAACCAATACCCTGTTTCTCCCCAGGACTTCCTCTTGACTCCGGCCCTCGTGAAGTCGTCCTCGAGCACAACAGCTTTCGGCTCGACCGCACCGTTTTCTGCAAGTACCATGCCAGCGTCGTGTCCCTCGTCGTCTACCGCTTCGACCCCCTCAGCACCCGTAACACCCTCGAATCAAGTCTCCCTGGAGGATGACACACTGATGCAACCAAGCTCTCAAGAACCTTATCGACAGGTCAAGCAGCAGGACAGTAGCTTTGCTACGCCCGACGTTCATACTAGCTCTGGGAACCTGGTCGGAGCCTTCGACTTTGCTGCGTCTCACTACGCAGGTAACGCAATGGTGTTCTCGGATACATCCCAAGAGATCATCTCGGCTTCCATGGCCACAGCAAGCAATAGCGCCGCCCCGTCTGGCTACAGTCATCTCGGCTGCGTTCCCCTCCGACGTACTTCGAGCTCGAATTCTCGTGCTATTGCGCCATCACAGGTCGCTATGCCCGCTCCCGGCTGGCTTAATCCTCAGGTAGCTCCTAGCGAGTGGCTAGTCCAAGGCTCAGCCCAGGGTACTCCAACATCAGCAGATTTTGTGCGAGTCGACTCGAACGCCTGGCCCGCTTCGACGATCAATGGAGCACAATACGCACAGCACCGAAGTCCCTCCATGGCAAGCACGGCATCGACTTCATCGCAGAGCTTTGCCAACTTTCCGCAGACCATCTCCCGCTGCTCTGTGTCATCGACAGGCGAGGTGCCGACTGGCCGAAGACGATCGCTGACGACGGGTAGCCTGTCGAGCTTGCCTTCTAGCTTGGTCGACCGCGTGCGCGGTCTCGATGTCGCTCAGCCGCCATCCCCGGTGATGCTGTCACACTCTGTTCAGTCCTCACCCGGTCGTGGACCTACAAGGAACTTCAATTCGTTGCCGAGTCGGAGGGCGCGAGCGTCCGCCTCGCCGCTGCCGAACACGTTCTCTCGTGCGTCCGGCGGCTCCATCACTCTCAGGGAAAGGCGATTGTCTCGAGCCAACGCTGCTCCAACCATGAGCAGTCCGCTCGCAGGTCTGTTCGCTCCGCAAGACGTGCTGATGCCAGGTCCCGGCGGTGTTGCTTCCACAGCCTCGTCATCGATGACCGACTTTCCGTCGGAGTTCAGCACCCTGGTGGGCTCATCGCTTCCCGCGCCGTGCACCCCTCTGAGCGCCACCTTCCTCAGCACCGACGCGGGCGAAGATGTGCCGACGGACGAATCCAGAGCCAAAATCGCCCTCCACCACCACCGCACCAAGCACCAGCGCAAAATCCTTAACGACGTCACCACCTCGCTCCAAGGCGCCTTCAAGCACTGTCGACGTCAATTCGCGGTCGAACTCAACGGCACGCTGGTCGAACAATCCTCGCTCCTCGTCACCGAGCTAAGCCAGATGGAGCCCGATTTTGAATTTGGTCTGGACGACTCGCACCCGGGCTCCAACGCCGTCGTGAGCGGTGAGACCAAGGAGGCGCGCAAAAACCGCCAGAAGGCGGAGAGCAAGATGCGCATGCGACGCAAGGAGATCGCGCAATTCGCCGCGCTCACCTCTTTCGCTCGGTTGGCGTATGTTCATGTCACCACACACGCGGCGGCGAGCGAGGATCTGCTGGGAAGATCCCTAACACAGGTGTTCTGGGAACACAAGCAGGATTGGTCCACGCTGATTGCGTTGGAGAAACGACTGTTTCACACCGTACGCATCGCGCTCGGATTGCAAGAGTTGGTGGTCAAGAAGCTTGTTGAGGGTCTTTCCGCTTAGCGCAATATACCCCTGTCAACCGACTCGCGTTTGTGTTGTGTGTGTCTGAAAGCGAGTTGGAGTAGTAAGCGAGGGTTTCGCGGAGGCGTTTGTGTGGGAGGTTAAGCGAGCTGTCAAAAAGGCTGCAGGGGGCGATCGGAAGCGGCGGGTCCCGGGGGTCTCGCTTAAATTTCTGCAGCTAATCAAGATGAGGCGCGCACGGGATTGTGTATTGAACGCCGATTGCGAGAGGGTTTGGTGTACGAAGCGAGACGCTCAACGTTGCTGATTTCGGACAGGCGTTTGCTTGGAATCGAAGATGCGGGCGCGCGGGAGGGTGTGTTTGTACGCCGATGCATACCCAATGCGAGCGGAGACCGGTCAGGGGGGCGGGCGTCTGATGCGGGCGCCACCGGGCATGTTGACCGCGCTGCGGCGTGGGACCGCTGCAAAGAGGGTCAGATCGTGCTCTCGTGCAGATCGAAGCGTCTCAGGAACGCCCACAAAGACTACTTTCCTTTCGAAGAATGTGGAAAACATCTCGATGGCGATGTCTCCGGGACGGCTGGCAAAGCGTGTGCCCGATCGAAAGGAATCCGCATCTTGAGGGGAGTACGCGAGCCGAATCGAATCTAGAAAGATCGTTCGCTCGGCTGGTTGGTGGAAAGCGGCGGCAGCGGAAGCGCGCGCGATCTCGGCTATGAACCCGCGCCAGCTGTCACGTCAGCTCGACCGCGGAAAGAATCTCGCAGACGTCACAAGACGCGTAGAGAAGCGTTTGACAGGCAGGTGTCCGATCATTCGATGGATGAAGACGGTTCCCCTCGGCAGGTGACCCGCACGCCGTTTGAAACGTTTCCCGACGCGGAGTCCCACACGAAGAACCAAGTGGTCCCTTTACCCACCGTCGGAAGCGACTTGACCAGGTGACCCACCGCGGGCGGGCTTTGCCTGTCGTGGAGTCAACTGTCGATTTCAAGAACGGTGGGTCACTTTACCCACGGCATGAGGCATTCACGGAGAAGCGACACGACCAGGTGACCGCCGCAGCGGGCTTTGCCTGTCGTCGAGGCAGAGTGGACTACCAGAAGGGACGATTGGTCACCTTACCCACCAGAGGCGGTCTCGGAAGCGACCCATCGCGGGGAGCAGTGAATGCGTCACACCAATAGAAGCGGAGTCGCAAGCGGCAGAAGGTGTCGCTCTACCAAGGGTCGCCACGCAACCAGCACGGCCCTTTGAGGGCGCTTCGCCCCATCGTTGTCGCACAGACACGCAACGAGCCCCTCGACACGTTGAGGGCAGGACAGTGATGGTACCGGTACAAGATCTGATCTCCATGCAAGCCTTGTATCTTGCTTGTCCGTCTCTCGGTTGCAACCAGGGCGAGACAGGAACGGGAGGCAATGTTGGACATGATTCACTAGCCGAAGGCGGACACACACAGCGGAGTGTCATGGCGGTCTCGGAACCGATGGCGGTTTCATGGCTCGGGTGGACAATGGAAGCACAGGAAGGAACCGACGTGCATGACCCGCCCATCGATGGGGACGACAACGCCAGCGGAGTGTTCGATGTCACTCTTGAGCCGTAGAACGGTCAGCGCTGCTATCACACGCCTGCCTGACAGGAAGACGGGAGGGGCACGACGGTGTAGGATGGTGGCCACACTCACGCAGCGCGAGTGGTCAGAATCGCTGTCAGGAACGCGACGTGCATCCAAGCTCAGCAGTGTCCTTGGTTTCTCGCGTGGTAACCGAGAGTCACCTTTCGGGACCGCTCTGCTTCCACAAGGCCATGTTCGATTGGGCGACGTTACCGTGGATTCTTGAAGGCGCGCGATCGATTCGGGCCATGTTTTGCATGAAAACTTTCCAACGGATTTTCGCCCTCCGCCGATCCCGCGTTGGCCAATTGTGACGTGCAAACAGCGGAAGAATCGCCTTCCCGTGTCGCAGTCTCTTTCAGTCGGCCAACTCCACGTGGCGAGGGCGAGGTGTGTTTTTCCCAGGATTAATGGCGAACAGCGTTTCATGCATGTACTCACGGGAAGCACGATTCTGCACAGTTGGAAGTGCGCCCCTCGGTGCAGGCCACTAGCGTGGGAAGTTGAGTACCGTCACCGTGATAAGATTTTTTCGACGACAGCCGTGGGTGCCGCCCTGCCCTATGTACCGGCATCATCGTGGCTCAAGAGATAGGTACATATACATGCCGACTGGATAGAACGGAATGGTGCAACCCCCCTCCTCCCCTGCTTATCTCTCCAACAGTACGGCTCGTCTTAGCTACTTCTCCATCGCTCGTCTCTTTAAAGCGGAAAGCGTGCTCGTCTACACCTACTTCCCATCTCAGCAAACAGCGAGCTCTCTCATCGCAGTCAGCAGCAGCTTCATCTGTCCGAATCCACACCACCATCTCGTATCGCACAATGTGGCTCAACATCGCCGCTCCCCTTCCGGTGGATCTCAAAGTGGGCGAAAGCTCGCGTGCGGCATTGCGATGGGTTCCACGTCTATCGTCGCCCCAGTTGGCCGTTCGAAAAGAGTCGACTCCGGCCAACACGTCCGCCTTCCCCCCCGCACCCCTCACCACCACTTCGATGGATGACTTTGTCAACCCCTCCACCGCCGTTCCGGCCCAAGGAAGGGTGCATCTCTCCGCACCCAGGCTAGACGGCCTCAAGAGACTCCCTCATCTGGTGGAGGACGATGCGGGTCTCAGCGCCCGAGGCGAAGTCCTGCTCGTACTGCTCTTTGTCGTTGCATATGGCTTGTCAAGTGCCATTGTGACGGTGTTATGTGTAAGGAAGGCGAGAGCGAAGGCGCAGAGACGGAGATTGGTGGATGAAGGGTTGAATGAGAAATTGAGGTTGTCGTAGACACCATCACACCCCTCCGTCTAGATCAATCGGCTGTTCCTCACGGCCCTCCCCCGCGCATCGACTGCCAAACCTGCCACTACCACCCGTCTCCTTCACGCTCCTCTGCCACTTTCACTCGCTCCAAGCATCCACAAGCATATTCCCAGCCGCAAGCATCCCCCACCTTCCCAGTACACACGCACACTCGTTAATCCATGTCACCCGTCCGCACATCTCGTTCGCATGTATTCATAGTTTTTCAATCTTTTTGCATTTTGGTTTCCTCGTCAAGCTCGTGTGGTTTCTTCGTTGTGTGGGAGCAAGTCGCGCTTCAGCGTGCGTGCTCCATCGCTGCATTCACTTGTGTCATTCAGCGGAAAGCGAGGTCACATTGCCACTGTTCACAAAGCCTTCCAGTGTCAAGATGTGCGATTGCAACACGTGGTCGAGCAGCGGAAAAAACCAGGTGTGAGGCAATCGATTACATTGGGTATGAGCGATCAGATTTCCGTTGAGTGATACGACTTATTGCATTCGCTTCCGAGGGGGTGTGAACGATGAGGGAAAGAGGGCTAGTAGAACGACCCATAAGCGCCACCGCCTCCGCCGTACGAGGCGTTGTTGTTGCCACCGCGACCACCGCGATTGCCACCACGACCGCCTCGACCACCGCCTCGTGGGGGTGGCCCACCGTAGCCTTGAGCTGGAGGAGCGCCGTATCCGCCATAACCTCCACCATAGCCTCCGTACGGAGCAGCAGCAGGAGCAGCGGCGGCAGGAGCGCCGTACCCGCCGTACGGAGCGGGTGCTCCAGCAGGTGGACCGCCGAGGCTTGGCAGCCCAGCGTAGGCCGGGTTGGGTTGAGATGGTGGGGGAGCGTGACGACCCCCTCGCCCGCCACCGACGTGCGCGCTGGGCTGGGTGTACGCTGCGTACCGGTCGTCGCGTGCGGGACCAGCGGGAGGCGGATAGGACGAGCCTCCGCCGTAGCCGCCGTACCCCCCACCACCACCGCCAGCACCGTAGCCAGCGTAGGCGTCGTAGCCGTTGCCACCGTAGGGCGCTGCAGCGGGTGCAGGGGCGTACCCTCCTCCACCTCCATAGCCTCCGTACCCGCCACCGGTGTATCCACCTGCGCCACCGTAGCCGCCGCCACCACCACCACCGTAGCCGCCATACCCTCCGCCGCCGTTGGACGGGTACTGCTGATAGTCTTGCTGGTATCCACCTTGGCCGCCTTGACCGCCGTATCCTCCACCGTTGCCACCGTTGTAGCCGCCCCGACCGCCACCACCGCCGCCATTACGATAGTTCCCATTCCCTTCTCCACCACCACCGTACCCATTCCCATGCTCCCGGTTGTTGCGGTGGAAATCCCTCCCGGGTCCACCGTGTCCACCCCTCCCCCTGCCCCTCCCTCGCTCTGGACTGCCACGCTTGACCCAGTCCACCTCGGCCGCAGACAGCACGCGCTTCGGCACCTTCAACCCCTTGAGCAGCACCGAGCGATGCGGCGTTTTCTGCTCCGGGAAATCGTACAGCACGCTGATCGAGCGGTCGTTGTGAATGTCCCCGAGGTTCTGGCTTGTGAGGGGAGAATTGAATGTCGAACCTGGTACGCAGGCGGGATCAGGCTTGACAGTGCCTGTGATGCCCCCGGAGAGGGCCGGGTTGAGAGGGACGAGGACCTCGGAGGTGGGAGGCTTGGAGTAGATTTCCTCGCACAGGAAGTCGTACAATCTCGACTCGGAGCCTACGAAGAGGGTGTTGTTGCCAAAACCGTTGCGGCGGACCTCGTCGTCGGAGAGCAGAGGGTATTTGTCCGCGAGCGCATCGAGCAGACGTTTCTCGTCGATGAAAGGCAGAAGCGCAACACCCTGCCACGCCATCTTCTTGCCATTCATGTCGATGTCGAATTCGGACGGATAGAAGTCGATGATGTCGGAATCGGACTGCGTCATGAGCGGGTGGAAGGGGGTTGGGATCGAAGCGCGAGAATCGGCGGGGAGAACTCCCATGAGCTGCTCGAACGGTTTGAAGGGCGCTCCGAGCTCGAAGTGGATGTCAAGCGATGCGAGGTCCTCGAAGTCGGCGGCGAAGGGCGAGAAATGGAAGGGGTAGTACCATTGCCATGAGGGCACGCCTTGGTAGTAGTATGCCAGAACCCAGGAGAGACCCTCGATGTAGGATTTCACCACTTGACGACGGAAATCGGTGTCGGAGAGATCGACGCCAAACTTTTCCTGGTAGTAGCGCTCACGGTAGCCAGGCTCCCACATCTTGACCGTGTCTTCGTAGTCGACGGTGCCGTCGGCGTTGACGGTGCGTTTCTTGACCGTGACGACAGGGTCGACGTCCTCGTTGCCGTCGACGTCGTCGTCATTGTCGTCCTCGTCGGCGGCTTCAGCATCGTCCTCGCCTTCGGTCTTGACCACAGCGTCGGCGCCGTTGACTTCTGCGTCCACGTCGTCGGCTTTGCGCTTGGTGCCTGCCACAACCGGCTTCTCGTCCTCGTCAGCCTCCTGCTTGTCTGTGGCGCTGACAGCTGCCTCAGCACCCACTTCCGTCTTGACCTTCTTCGTCGCGGGCTCGGCATCCGCCTCAGGCTCTTCCTTCTTTGCCTCGCCACCCATCAGCTCGGCCTTGAGCGCCTCGGCAGCATCCATATTGGCCTGCCTCGCGGCATTCCGGTCCTTGACCACCTGGTTGTTGTCTCCACCCAGCACGACCGCCTTCTTGCGCGGATCGTACGACTTGTTGCTGCTGTTGGCCTGATCGCGCGCCTCTTGCGCCGAAACACCGTTGAACGCGGGCTTCTCGGTCTCGTGCGCCGGCCTCTTCTTCATCACTTCGACCATCGAGCCGTTTCCGAAATTGCCCTCGTCAAGCTCCTTCTCGCGACGCTTCTGCATCTCCTCTCGTCGCTTCTTGTTGTTCTCGCGTCGATCCTCATCCTCCTTTCTGCGGCGGAAGATCTCGTCCTCCTCAGAAGCGAGGCCGCTGAGGATGAGCTGGGCACGACCAAGCTCGACCTTGCCGTGGTTGGTGAGGTATCCGCCCATCGCGGGGAGCTCCTTCTTCCATATGCGGAGCAGCGTGTCGATGGCACCGTCGCGGATCTCGAGAGACGGCAGGTGGGGCAGGAAATCGTTTCCCACAAAGAAGATGAGGAACACCCAGTCGTCGATCGCACGTTCGAGATCGAACGCGAACGGCAGCTGCGGGATGTTGAGTTCGACCTCGAGGTACTCGCGCAGCGTGGCGACATCCAAGAGAATGAAGGGCTTCTTCTCTGGGATGGGCGCGATCTCGTCGTGCTCCCCGGACTTCTTTTTGGCAGCGCCGGTGCAGCTGGCGGCAAAGTGACCCGGTTGACCGCACAGGTTGCACGTCTTGGGCTTGTTGTCGTTGGCAAAGACGTCTTCTCGGAGCACCTTGAAGTACGGCTCGTGCGTGGCGAGCGAGAGCATGATGAGATCGGCGTCGAGACCGTAGATGACGTGCTTGGTGTTGGGATCGTGTTCCGGGTGGGAGCGTTGACGTCGGATGTGCTCCATGATCTTGTGCTCTCCTTCACCGGGCACGCTGGCGTCCGAGATGATCACCTGGACGTCCTTCCATCCTGGGTCGGTGTTGATCTTTTGCGCGACCCAGTAGCGTAATGATGCCGCGAGGAGGTCCATGAACGGCGTACCTGGCGTGATGGCGTTCGAGTCCCAGGCCTTCTTGGATTCGAGCGCGTCATCGGTGACCGGCAGCCCCTTCGCTTTCCACTCGGCGAGGGCTGCTTCCTTCTCCTCGTGCTTCTCGCGCGCCTCCTTTGCGGCTCGGAAACGTCGCGATCGCTGCTGATTCATCTTGGCACGAGGCGCAACACCATCGATGGCCATCATGAGCAGACGACGCGGACGCACCATGTTGACCACCCGTTCGGTGTAGGCGAACACCTCGACCATCATCTCCTCCTCGGTTTCGGGCGCTGGTTTGCCCTCTGGATGTGTACATGGATGTACGATACCGTTCATATCTAAATACAAACAGTCAAACTCCTCGCCGTTGGGATTGGGGGTCGACGTGTCGAGCGGTACTGGGACTTCGGTTCCATCTGGGCCGGGCATGGTCTTTGGGTCTTCCTCCTGCACCGAGGATACGATGCGAGGGTACTTCTTGGAGAGCCATCGGAAAAGAGCTGGGACACCCATCTTGGCTGTGCAGAGCGCGGCGCGCTGGTGATGGCCTCAGGAGTGTGTCTGTGTGATTGGAGACGTGGAATACAGCTGCTCTGTAGCTTAGGACCCGCGCTTTGTGATGATGCTCAAGGTTTGAATGCTTGTTCGAATCCAGTCAGGGGCCGATGCACGGATCCGCTTCGATCGCTTCGGTGTGAGTCTGTGTTTGCGAGATTCGGTTGTGATCAGACAGCAGCAGACTTGGACGCTTTCGCTGAACACAACACGAAGAGTTGATGGTGGTGGTGGAGATGAAGATGGACCAAGAAGATGAAGCTGAGTCTTTTGGTTGCCGATGCGGCAACAAAAGAGAGCGAGGAGACTGCCGAGCTGCCTCATCTGCGCTACTCTGTGGAATTTCTTCCTTTTTTGCCGTTCATTTTTCGAGAAATTTTTGCAAAAGGGTCCGAGCATGGATCGAGGCAGATCGGCGAATTGGCTCATCACAGATCTCGATTCGCTCCCCGCTCACAGCTCCCACGTTGCTTGACCCTGCATCACCGCTTCGATAGCGCCCATCGTTCATCCCCCTTCTCACACCTTCCCTCTCGAACCGCTGCGACCGCCCACGATGGCATCCTCAGATGGCAAGCCCGCCAATGTCTACATCCATCGGCAAGCCGGCACGCCCAAATCCTGCTTTGTCTGCCACAAAGCCTCGCCGCACGTGCTCGTCTCGCAGTCCATCCCCACGCTCGATTTCCTCTACGTCTGCCATGCCCATCTAGCGGATCGGCACTTTGCCAACAAGCTCTCCGACCCTGCGTCGTCCTCTTCAGCTCAGGTGGAAAAGCTGCCGGACAAAGTGAGCCAGGACGAGATCGCCAAGATCAAGGCCGAATACGAAGCCAAGCTCAAAGCCAAGGAGACTTCCAAGGACAAGGATGCGGAAAAGAAGCCGTTCACGGCAATGGGCGTTGCAGGAAGCGTCTTCTCGACCGTCACATCGACTGTATCTGGTCTAGCTTCGAGTGCGATAAGCTCCATACCGACAGAGACAGCGCAAACGACGGCAGCGACAACAGCACCAAGTCCAACCGCAGCAGAGAGCCTGGCAAAGCAACATCCGCTGCACGCAAAGTACGCTCTGCATCGAGAGTTCTACGCAGCGAGAGTGAGGGAATGGAACAACAAGATGGTCAAAAAGAAGGAGAAAGAATTGAACATGCCACCGGCGCCGAGGAATGCGCTGTCGTGACGGCATGCGGATGCGTAATCGTCATCAGTATACCACAACACTCCAGGGATGTCAGGTCAGTCAGACGCTCAAGCACAGACCCAAACAGCGGATCGATTCCATACAGGAAGGCCGTTGCGCAAGCAGCTCAAGCTGTAGACAAGATGCTTGTCGTCGCCAGACAAGACAGACCCGATCGGCAGGAGGGTGCGCCAGAGCAGACGCCTTCTCCTCATGCGCCGAACTCGCTCCCAAAGCGCACAAACTGGCTGCCTCAGCACAGCGCAGTCCCGTTAGCCACAGCAGCTTGCTCTCTCGCACAGAAAAGACTCCTAGGCTGCCGCTGCTACTCAAGCCGGAGCCCCATCGCATGCAATCAGCTCCCCCGAATCGGAAGCACACACCCAGCAGAACGCAGTCAATGTGAGACGGAACGAATGTGGATGACTCGGAAGCAATGCCAAGTGATTGTGAACACCAGAAATGGAAATAGACAAATGGAAATGAAGAAGAATGTGTAGGACCGAGCAAACGGAAGCAATGCTAGACTGAAGATGCCCCTTGGGTCACCGAGTCGATGGAGAGAGTCAGGGGGCGAGGGATTGTCCTTCGATGCTAAATGACAGCAGACAGTTTTCACCACCGCTGTCAATGGCTGGTGGCAGCTTAGAGGAGGTAAGCACCAGCGACGACGGCAGCGACGGAGCCGACAATGCCGACAGCGGAAGCGGCGAGCGAGGAAGCGCCCGAGGTGGAGCCGCTGCTGCTGCCACTGCTGCTGCCCGAGCCAGAGCCGGAGCCCGAAGCAGCCGAGGTGGAGCCAGGGGCCGCAGAGGTGGACCTGGAAGAGGAGGACACCGACGACGAAGAGGCCGAGGACGACGAGGCGGACGAGGACGAGGAGACAATGAGCGACCTGATGCCGTTGGAGATCGATGCGGTGGTCCTGCAGTTGGAGGTGGAGGGGGTCGAGTAAGCGGCGGTGGGGGTGGTCTGGTCAGCAGCACCGTTGGTGTACGAGTAGACGGTACCGCCCGCAGTGTAGACACCCGTGTAGAACTGCTGGAAGGTGGAAGTGCGTCCGTCAGCCTCGGGGTAAAGACCAGGAGGGTAGGCAGAGTCACCGTCGCAGGTCTCAAAGACGTCGGGGGCGTAGTTGCCGGGCATGACAAAGTTGCAGCCCATGACGTCGAGCTCGTGCTGGCACTCGAGGGCGGTGGGAGCCTGCTCGGAACCGGCGATGCAGATACGGAAGCAGAGCTGGTTGTACGAGATGTAGTTCATCCACTCCTCGTAGAAGACGTCGGCACCCGAGATGTTGGAGGTGACGTTACCACCGACAGGGTTGCCCATGTTGGTAGCACCGTGGGGGTCAAGCTCACCACCCTCGTCACCAGCGACGAGACCGATCTTGGTGAAGTCACCAAGAGCCATGAGCTGGACGTAGAGGGGAGTCCTGACGAAGTGAGCAGCAGTGACGGTGCCATCGGGCTGCAGTTCGGAACAAGTGTGAGCAAGAAGGAGCGAAGAGGGGCAAGGTCAGTGGAACAGCTCGATACCAAGTTTTCGACGAGCCAGCTGTAGAGTGGCGAACTTACAATGACACGGGCGTTGTTACGAGCCTTTGTGCAGTAGGCGACGGTCTCACCCTCGACGTTGCCGATGATGGTGCCGGGCACCTGAGGGCCGAAGGTGCACCAGTCGTCGACCGAGTTGAGGGAAGCGAGACGCGAGTCAGAGGTCTGGTTGATGGGGGTGTTGAGCTGAGGAGCGGAGGGGTTGGTGGGGCCGTTCCTGTTGGTGCCCCTGACACCAGGGAAGCTGGCGCTGGGAGTTCCGTAGCGGAAAGGAGGAACGGACGACTGGGCGGAGACGCCAGCAGCGAGAGCAACGAGGAGAGCAGCAGCGGCCTTCATCGTGTTAATGTGAACGAAGCGGTGATGGAAGGAGGTGGTGGTATAGATGACAGATATCCACAAGACAGTCGAGCTGGTACAGAACAAGTGAGAAAGGACAGGACGAAGACAGGCGAGTGTCGACGATGGCGAAGGATGGGAAAAAGAGGGTGAAGGTGGTGGGAAGTCAAGGATGAAGAAGTGGGCGGAGGAGTATCAAAGCTGAGACGCCGACTTAAGGGAAAGAGACACACGCACACCAGACAACGAGGGCGAAGGACAGCTCAGCACAGCATGCAGCAAAGCGAGGCAGGGAGCGAGGGAGAGCGAGATGAAATGCGTGCGTCGTCCGGTCAGGGGCCAGACCAGCAGAGACAGACGGAAGAGAGGGCGAAATTCGGATAGGCAAGACGCGCGTGTTGCGTTGGTGTGTGTGTGTGTGTTTGGGCAAACAAAAAGGATGACAAGCATTTCACTTGAACTGGGTGATTTTGATTTGGCGTTTGCTTTGAGTTCATAGCGATGCGCCCGCATCGTCCGTACAGCATACCGTCATTACCTACAACTCAGCCTTGGTGGAGAGCGCCACGCTTGCTCGAGGCAAATGATAGGGAAGAAGGTGAGGCGGATGCGGTGTCGAGCGGTGCGGCGGGTAAAGAGACGGAGACACGGAGAGACACCTCCGGAATTCAGTGGTTCCCAGCGAAACCAACACAACCGAGAGACAGCCACCTACAGCGGAGAGAGAAAGAGAGGGACAAGGCAAACACTCTGTATCGATTCCAAGATCGCGAGAGACAAAACTCGAACCCCGGTCGATGTCCGCATCGAAACCAATCGGATGCACATGGTACATCTATCATTCAACGCATTGACGAGCCACAATGCAGCCAGCCTGCGGGAGAGGCATAAGAAGGGGGCTAGAAGCAACCCGCCGCCGACAGAGGTGACACTGCCACTCTGGTTCCCGAAGGCACTTTGCCAAGCCTTACGCAACCTCTCTTTCCCTAGAGGCACAAACGCAGTCGCTTTCTGCAAGCGAGGTGAGAGGTTTGCCAGTCCGATGGCAAAGCGGCGCCGCGGTCGCGACGGTTTGGTTTTGACAGCCGGAAAGGTGCGTACCGAGGTTGATTCTACTCGCCGCCGCTCCCTCGCAGGTCTGCTTTTTGGAAGAGTGACGAGTCGCAATCAAAGGTGAGCAAGCAGCTCCCATTCTTTTCTTAAGGCTTTGCATGCAAGCCATCCGGTCGATCCCACGTACAATGGGATCTGCAAAGCGCCTCGGTATCACCCACTTCATGATTACGCCCAGGCCCTTGTTTCGCTCTTATCCATCAAGCACGCCAGCACGACAATCTCTCAACCCATGCAGAGCAGGTGCGTGCAGTCCTTTCGAGACAGAGAGGCACTTTGACTGCATACAGTGCGAGGCGATGGCCGATCTTCAAGCTGCGTTTCTGTCGTTCGTGGCAGGCCTGAGATCCGAGAAGGCCAATTTGCGAGCATCTAGACCGATGCTGGCCATTTAGAACAATGAGGCGGTGCCGCGGCGAGGCTGTTGAGCGAACGACGACTCACCGAGCCTGCCTTTTGTCTCGAAAGCAGAGCAGAACGTGTGGGTCGGAGCTAGTTTGCGCCTGCGTCTTCAAGTGGCCATGTTGGAAGGGCAAAACGCGACTCTTAGCGAGAAATGCCAAGCAATTTCGGTGCTGCGTCGCGTATCAAGCTCGTGCAGCTCCTCTGCAGTTGAGCCTCTCAACCAGACTGCTCTGATGACCAGACACGCGCGCGTTCGGACTTTGTCGTTTGCAAAAAGTAACACTTATTTTCTTTTTTATTTGATTTGCTAGCCTTGCTGCTGCACGAGCGCTCGCCTGTTTCGTTCTTCTGGACCCAAACGATGCAGGCGTGAGGCCTGAGAGCAAAACGCGTGCATGCCAAGCTGTCATCAGCAAGAATGCACGCTGCACCCCTTTTCGTCTCGAGCCCTAACAGGCGGTCCCAGCGCAAAATATTCGGGACTTGACATGCACGCTACTCATCAGCGCGTCAGCTTTCTAGCTCAGCTTCGCAAGCGTGTGTTGATGGTTCGTTGACATCTCAGCCATCGAACCTCGCTTGCTGCTCCCCGTCAGCCTGGCCACGAGTCGCATGCTATGGTACGCTTTCCGGCTAGCTTCTATTTGGTCGGCGACTTTCGGCGACAAACATTTGCAGTCGCTTCAATAAGCACTCGACTACTACAGGCGCACTCCTGTCTTGGGCGTACATGCTCAGGCACATCCTTTAGATCAACAGCATGCAGTTGGGAAGCTCGCCTTGATGCACCGCGGTCCATGCTGCCCATACCGACAGAATCTTCTTTCCCACCTTGGGCGTCACGCACCACAGAACCCCCTGCGCAGTCCTCCTGAGTTGCAGCGTGATCGAACCCACGATGACCTTTCAGCGATACAGTAGGAGGTATTGTCATGCTCGTGCTCCGCTAGCCGGCGATTACGAGCCCCGTGGCCGTTCGGGAAGTGCCAATTGGTACCCGGTCCTAGTCAGCTCTGGGTTCTCGCTGCCGTCGTTGCTCTGCTCACGTCGGACCTTATCCTGGACCGGCTCTCTGCGGTCGTTGCCGTTTGGCAACTACAGGGCACATCCGCGGCCTTCACATCAAACCGACGAACCGTACCGACAGTGCACTATGTAGCCTCCAGCCAAACGAGCCAGAATCACCAGCTCGAACAATCATTTCGAGACCTTCATTTTCGGAGCCCTTTTTGACGTGTCCATATTCATGCGTTCATAAAAGCACGACCCGACGACCCAAATTCCCCCTCCCATCATCCATCGGACCTCATCCTTCAGCTCAAACACCGGCTCACAAACAAGAAGTATGCACGCTTCCGGCAGGATTGCAGATTCCATTGCAATAGGAACGAATAGTGACGAGAATTAACGGAAGCTGATCTATGCGAGCACGATGCAGATGCAAAGCTGAAGCGAAGCAGGAAAGGTCACAGCTTGGACTTGACTTGATCCTGACGACGCGACTGCATATGCCGAGACTGCTGGCCAGAGTGGCCCTGCGAGCGTCTGCGCGAAGAGCGAGATGATCTTGAAGATGCACCAGTCTCGGGGAGCTCATCGTTCTTGCCTTGCGAAACTGCGTCACGCGCGACATCGGCTCGGTTCGACTCCTTGCGCCATTCCCGATGGACCAAGGTGCTCGGTGCAACGCCGAATTGGTCATCGATGCCTTTCAATCCTAGCTCCTTGACCAGGATTACCCTCGCCAGCGCATAGTGGTGGATCGCGTGCAGACCGCAGAACCACAGCTCCCTGCCCACCGTGCTGTCCATCTCCACCACAAACGGTGTCGTTGCGCACAACCGCAGCGATTGGTTGTAGAGACGACCATTGGATCCCTTGAAGACGCGATACAGGCGGTCCACTGTGCGCTCGAATTCACGCAGCGAGGCCGAGACGGAAGTCTCGATGTGCGGCATTTTGGAGGCGATGCGTGAATCATAGTCGACCCGCAGTATTGACCTGGAGTCGCTTTTTGATCGAGCTTGCCAGTCCTCGATGGCGTCGGTGAGGATCCTGAGGTGGTCGAGAACATGTCGGAAGTGCTTGCCTGGCGTCGAGCCAGCAATGACCTTGCTCTCGAATGTGTACGACGAGTCTGTGATGGCTTTTGAGCGGAATAGCTCGGCAGCTTGGTCCATGATTTGAGCTGTGCACGAGAGCACGCTCTCTTCTGCTTCCTTCCAAGATGATGCTGGTGCCGCCATTGTTGCGATAGCGCTGTACGTGCGTTGAGACCGAGTGGTGATATTTGCTCGCTTCCAGGAAAGCAGCGGGCTCGCCAGCGGGTTCAATGGAATGCCAGGCGGCTGGTCTGGTGGCAGTCTGCGATATGCTCTTGCTGCTGTGTGATGCTGATGATGCTGAAGATATGTGCAATGATGATGCTGGTGGTTTTGATGCTTCCGATGCTAATGATGATGATGATGCTGACGATGATAGTGACGACGGTCGAGGCTTGGGTGCACGACTGAGCCACGTTGGCTCGGAACAAGCCGCGCTGCTGCTGTGTAAGCGCTCCTCGTCGAAATTTTCCCCCATAAAATCACAAATTCACCTCCACCATGACGCTCGGCCAAAAAAGCGGGCCGAAAGCCACACGCCCAGGATGCAGGGCCCAGACTGCCGCATGAGAACCCTGCATCGACATCTGTCTCAGTCTCCTCGTTGACGTTGCATCAGACAGCTCACATGATCACACACCGACATACGGAAAACGCACGCTATGGGTTGGTTGTGGTCAGGTTGCGATCCTCGAGTGCATTCCATTGCTTGTCTGCCAACCATTTCCTTCAATGACGAAAGTTGCACGATGACCCATTGCGGCAAGTTCCCTGCGCAAAGAACTTGCAGGGCACCGTGTGGCGCTTCGACTGCCAAATGCCACCACCGTTTCCACCACCACCGCCGCCGTAGCCACCTTGTCCACCATCTCCGGATCCGCCGTACTGGTATCCACCATAGCTGGACTGCTCTGAATCCCACCCGCCATTATCGCCTCCTCCATATCGATATCCTCTGGGCGCTGACGTTTGACCGTAGTTGTACGACGACTTCCTGTCCGGCTGGTAATCCCCCTGGAACTCTCCCGGATAGCTTTCCTCCTGTGCAGCATTGACTGGGACATTGTCGCGCTGGGGCCGCTGCCAGTAGCTCGGCTGCTCGCCTGCGTCAGAAGTGCTGGGGACGTTTTGCCCATTTGACCTCGAGAGGCTCGACAGCAGGTTGGACAGGTTGTCGCTCGTAACATTCGATGAAGCCAACGCCGCATTGACCGTATTGGAATTGGCGTCGGCCCCCTTGGCCGCATTGAGGATAGATTGCAGCTGCGTCAGGTCAAAGTTGAGAGCCGGAGCTGGCGCTGCGGTCTGCGTTCCGGTGCTCGAGATCGCACTGGCATCCGCGCCTACCGTCTGACCCACCTTGGCCAGCAGCGCGCTGATATCGGCTGCGGCTGGAATTGCGGCGTGGTCGCTTGTCTTCATGTCGTCATTCGGTGCTCCTTCATCTTTGACCGCGACTTCGTGAATGCCTTGGCCCTCGCCCGTCACATCGAGATCCGCTTCCGCCTCCTCCATCCACGGCGTCGGAATCTCGGCAGTCTCTGCTCCTGCCAGTTCTGCCGGCGTCTCTGAAATTGAGCCAGGCTGCTCCAGATTGCTTTCCTCCACGCCGCCAGACTCCTCCTCTCCGTCCGCGGTCGCAGTTCTCTCGAGACCAGCGTGTCGTTGCGTTTGGAACGGTCCTTCGACGGACTCGCTGCCGATGGGGTCTGAGTCGACCGCCAACGAGAGCTCACGCGGCTCCTGCCAGTCCATCAGCGCCTCCATTGTGCTCACCGTCTGTTTGAGCGCCGCACCCTCGTGACGTTTGTCCCCTGCTCCTTCGATGTGTATTTCTTCGTCCATCTCGCCCTGTCCATAGTCGGCTGGCTCGATCAGCTTGACCGCTACGAGCTCGCTGTCCTCCTTCCACCTGACACGCTTCGGCGCCTTCTTCTTGAGTTGTGAGCTGGCGGGCTGCGCAGTCGATGTGCCAGATGCAGCGCGGCTGCTTCCAGCGCCGCCGCTGACCTTGTCAATCAAGCTCATGACGTTGTGATGAGCAGATGGACGGCTTGGCCCAGCGGCACTGGCGGTCGAAGGCGGTCTTGCGACTACCTGCTTCTTGACGCTACCAGCCGCGAAGAAGTCAACACCCGCCT
Organism: Kalmanozyma brasiliensis GHG001; assembly: GCF_000497045.1. Lineage (NCBI taxonomy): Eukaryota > Fungi > Basidiomycota > Ustilaginomycetes > Ustilaginales > Kalmanozyma > Kalmanozyma brasiliensis. Next base: position 51,385 of record NW_015961965.1, on the reverse strand, counting down.
GAGCGGGTGCCGGCCGGCTCGAGGCGGCGGTGGATGTGCCGGCTGAAGATGGGGTCGCCTTGGTTGCCTTCGCGCTTGTGGAGGTGGCCGCCGCGGCCGAGGCCGACTTGTAACGCTTCGTGGCTCCCTCGACCGCCGTTGCCGCGCCATCTGCTGGCTTCCGTTTCGTGCTCGGAGCGTTTGCAGGGGCGGACGGACTGGGACGTGGCGGAGCAGCCGCCTTGGTGTCAGCATCTTCTACCACTTTTGTCCATTTGGCTTTGATGTCTTGTGCCGCTTTGCGCGCTGAAGGATCCACAGCGCGCAAGGAGACACCCGTGATGGCCTTGCCGAGGGCTGCATCGTCCGTCAGATAGTCTCGCTTCATCTCGACGAAGGCAAGAATGCTGAGAAGGGGGGGCAGCGTGGATTGGTACTTTGCACTTTCGTCCACTACGTCCTGAGAGGCCTTCTTTGGTGGCGTCGTCGCGCGCAGCCAGGCGGAGAGGATGTGTCTTGCAGCATACGAGCCCATCAGGGCGGCGAAGAACCTTTCTCGACCGGTCTTGCTGTAGCCTTTGCCAGTCTCGAGCTTGACGATGCTGTTGAGCATGTCGAGGATGATCTTGCGATCCTCGACTGCCGTAGGTCTGGGGTTCCGGAACTTGCCGCCCGGGTCGAGATCGCTGAGAGGTGCAACGAACTTGTGGACCGCTTTGGCAGGCTCGCGCTCCACCGACAGACGCGAGAGTGGCTGTTTGACCATCTCCCATAGTTTCCTGGCCTCTGCGCCTTTTGCGTCGGCACCGCCCTTGACTACAGCAGCGCCAGCATTGCCCTTTGTAGAGGGTTTCGACAACGCCTTTGCCGGAGGAAGGGGAGGCGTTCCGGGCTCAGAACCCGAGTCCGTGATCACGGTGATTTCTGCGCCGACGCTCGTTGTCGGCGTGTTCGTCGCGATCGGAGCCGGCGGCAGTGGCGTTTCCTTTTGGCTAAGAGACTTGGCGACACCAGGCAGGAAAGCAAGCTTGGATTGACGCAGCTTGGGTTGCTTATCCTTGGCGCCTGCGCTTGACGAGGATGCTGTGCTTGGCGCAGCAACATCCGACGAACCGGCTTGAGCTTGATGAGGTGGCGCGACCGACTGTGGCATGCCATTGATAGAGCCGGACGACTGATTCGCAGGCCGTGAGGAGGGACTTGAGAACGTCAGAGCATTCGCAAGGGAGTGATCTGATTGCGATTGGAACTGCTCGTTGTTCGATGGTGCGGAGGCATAAGAGTGAGGCGATGATGCATACACCGTAGGCTGAGGCGGAGGCGCAAGCTGAGCCGCGGGAAAATGCTGTGGAGAGTGGAGCACGGCATTGATGAGGAAGTCCGGCGGCGTGTTTGGATAGGCGGCTCGCAGCTCGTTGAAGGTCGCTTCATCGATCGACAAGGGCGCAGCTGGATAAATCCCGGAAGAGGGCATGCTCGCCATGTTCGAGAACGATCCGTATAGCTGCTGCTGCTGGTGCTGCTGCTGATGATGAGAATACACTTGTGGCGGGAACGAGACCCCGCCTTGCTGCTGCTGGAAGGATGAGGCAGGCTGCTGCATGTATTGGCCGTGAGGTCCAGGAAGCGCTGGATACAGTGAGCTAGCCGCTGGCCCACTCGATGATGATGGGGAGGCTGCGTACATTGGCGCTGCTGAGTCTGGCATGCTCGATTGCGAGACCGCATTGGGTCCAAGCTGCCACGACGGCTGTACATTGCCGTTTTGTTGCATGAGCCACGAGTCGTACCCTGATGTCGGGTCCATATCGGTATTTGGAAGGCTTTGGCGGACCATCAGGCCTACAGATCGCAGCTACGATTCGATCGACTGCAAATAGCGAAGGCGAGACCCAAGGTGTGAGCAAGAATGGCCAGCCACAGCGCATGCGAACGTTTCACACGGGGGAAGAGGAGAGGTCAGCGATTTGCCCATACTACGAAAGAGAATAACTAGGAAGAATTTGAGGCGATATCAGCAGCGGCATGACAGCTGAGACAGCAGCCTGTACGTCGAACAGTCCTCTGAAGCAACGTCGTCCTTGAGTGACATGGGTCGACACCATGTGGCGTAAGCTCGAAGATGAAGGCAGAAGTCGATAACGAAGGCCGATTTTTAGAGATGTTACGTCCGCTTGACTGACATGTAAATCTGCTGCGAAAATCCTCCGTGCCTTCGGCAGTGAGAGACCGTTGGAGAGGCGACTTGGCAGCTCTGAAATTTTGCGGCGTCCGCTGGGCACTACGACCCGCGCTTTGCCTCGCAGACCTTGCCTTCATGCGAAAGACATCTGCTTCCAACGAGTCGTTTCGATCCGAGCATTCACCCAGGTCTACGCCAATCGAGCATGTATCGCCACCACCGTCATGGAGACTCCATGAATGCACTCGTTTGGTGATATGCTGATCCATTGAATTCCAGTATTGCCGACATAAAAGCACGACAAGTGAAGGTGCCGCTTCCAGCAAGCTGCGGGGACCGCGAGCTTGCGCTTCTTCTGAGACTCAAATAAATGCAAAGCGCTGTGGTTCTCCCAAGCAGTGTGTTCTGCTCGAGCTCGATCTGACTTGCCCAGACTGCCACTGCGAGAGTGTGAGAAGGGAGAGGGATGATGTATACACTTACGGATCTGGTGTTCGGGACCTTGACGGGGTGCAAATACTTGGGATCGGCAGCCTCGTCTGACGGCGAGACAGCGTCGTTGCCGCACTCGAGCTTGATGGAAGTCTCCGTGGTCCAATGCGCCGACATGCCTTCCCCTTGGACGGCAATGACAGTCGCAGAGACACGAAGATTTATCTTTAGAGCTCACGTTCTAGCAAGCAACAATTCACCTGCTCTGACTTTGGACCGTAACCGATCTCGTCTGACCGGCGCCGTGTATGCGTGCCTAGCAAGTGCGGGGACTGCGGGAAGCGCAAGCTGTGAAACTAGTCAGCCAAAGCGACAGCAGCAGCGACAGCAGCGACGGGGAGCAAAGGCTAGTCGAAGCCTCCGTCTTGTAATGTCTCCACCCAAAGATAGGCAGTTAGATGATCCTTAAGAACCCGTTCGCAGCCAACTTGACCGCTTTCCGCAACGCTGTTCGAAGGAAGCTGATGCCTGCTGAAAGCGTGCGCACCGCTGGCGTCAGAGAAGTTCGAGACCTCAAGACCAATTTGGGCTGGCGAGGCTAAAGGCTGAATGGCGTTGATGGAAGTAGGAACGATAAGATGGACTTGTCAATCGCAGCTGCGTTTCCGACTCAGCACGGAACCCACTTGGCCAGGAGAGGACCGATTTCATTTTCCTCAGCCGGCCGATTTGAAATTGCAGCTTCTCGATATCAATAGTCTAACAAAGACGCGCTAATCGCCAATTGAAAAACACTCATTTCGACGGGGAATTCCGATTTCGAGTTTGATTTAAGCAGCGGAAGGGCAACTTGAACCTAGCGTGTCGCGTACTTCAAGTGAGGGTTAAGCACGTTCCAAGTGTTTCTTGACTCAAGGCAAAGCTCGAATTGCACAAATACCACGACCCTTTTGACCGTCTCTAATCCCCCTTTTCCTTCCTTTCCACGCACCATTTCCATCGTTTTCAAACCCATCGAAACCATCCATACAAGCATACCATTTGCATCACTTCATCGTGCAAATCAATCCGAGCTCGACGCTTTCCTTTCTGTGTATCGCCTCCTTTCCTTTCAGCGAGGTAAGTGTCCCTTTCGACTTTGGCCTCCTCTCGGTGCTGCTTTGCTGTTAAGGTTCTGTCGCAGCCCGATTCTGTTGCTTCGCCCCAAGCGAAGGCGTCCGAGGCTGCGGTTCCCCAGACTCTGGACCCTGGAAGCTGTCAAGCTTGATGCCGTTTCCCGGCGCCATCCCTGCTCAACGCTCAGGGTGTGATCTTGACATGGGATGGACCAGAGCGCTCGTTGAGGAACAAGGTGCGAGAAGAAACGGCTGTCCAAGGACTGCAAGGTGGGATCAGAGCGGCTACAGTGTAGCGTGGTGTCGCCGGTTCGCGTGCTACGCGTCTTAAACCCTGGCTTGCTTGCATTACGCGCTGTTGCTCTCCTCTCTCGCTTGCTTGCCTTTCTGACGTGCCTGGTCCGGCCTCGCGTGTCCCTCTTTGATGAAGCTTGCCATTGCTGTCGGAGGTTGGCTCTCGTTCCTGCGCTTCGGGCCATCGTTCTCGTTCTGCTGTGGTGCTTTTATTGACCCAACGTGTTACATTCTTGTGTGCTGCTGCCTTCGACTCTCTCTCTCACCTTAACGCGCCTGTCAACGCCAACGCCATCTGCAACTCGACACCTTCTCGACATCATTCTCGCGCCTGCTCCTACCGTATTCGACCTTGCCCGTCATAATCCGCACCGTCTCCGTCGCGTCTGCTGCTATCGTCTCCGGAACCTCCCTTGCCGCGAATCCTCGATCGTAGCTCTCCCAACCACAGTCTCCCGGTCATCGTCGCAGCGTCCGATTTCGTCGACGCCTCGCCTGCCACAATCTTTTCCGCCATGAACGCCGCCAGCTTCGACCAGTACGGTCTGCTCACTCATTCAGTGGCGAATGCATCGCATCAGCACCACGCCGGATCGCATCAGCACCAGCACCATCAACCAGCGCATCATCAGCATGCCGCTTTCAACCCGGCTCTTGGCCACACAGGTCAGGGCGACGATATCTTTATCGCTCGACAGAGTGTGAGTGATGATTTAGCCGCGACATTACGATTCAAGCTGAGTTATTAGGACTGACCATGCCTCGTTGCTTCTCGTGCACAGATGTTCGACGCGGTGAGCCGGCTCTCTGCTCAGCTCCGCCACGCCGCCGACTCGTGCGATGCTTTTGTCAAGGTGGTGGCACGACAGAACCCCAACGTGGCCGCGCTCGTGCTTGCACAGCAAGGCAACGTCTCTGCGGGTGGTGCTGCGGGCGTGCCAAGTACTTTCGACTTCCTCAGCATCGCCAACGGCTCGCATCAGAGCGTACCGACACCGGGCGCGGATACGGCGGCCGCAGCTGCTACCGCCGGTGCCAATGGCAAGACAGCTAAGAAGCTGAGCAAGCTGCAAAAGCGCAAGGAGAAGCGTCTGCGTGACCCGGATGCGCCCAAGCGACCACCGAGCGCTTACCTGCTCTTCCAAAACGAAGTGCGACAGGAGATCCGCAAGAAGCATCCCGGTATGCCGTACGCCGAAGTGCTAGGCAAGGTGTCCGAGGCTTGGAAGGCGCTCACGGACGAGCAGAGGCGCGTGTACCAGGACAAGACGACAGAGAACATGGCGACATGGAGCCAGCAGAAGAAGGACCACGAGGCCGAGATGGCCGAGAGCGCACCGCTCGAGCAGTAAGGTGCGCCGTCTTGACCTGGTCACCTTGCTCCATTGGCCCTTCGTCTCGTCTCCCATCCAGCCTTGCTTGCCCGCCGGGCTTTGTACTTTACGGAGTCTTTGCAGCCCCTCGACAGCAACGACGCGAAGATACTTCCATATCGCCCGCTACCTCCAACCTGCTCCAAGCTTGCCGCGTCCCTCGGACAGCGCAGCCTGTATTCTTTGTATACTATACATGACCCCCGATACCGTCTGAATCTGATTCACGATCGTTCCCTTGCAAGACTCTATGTTGGACGAATGTTGGATCCTCGAGCTGTCGTCGTTACTGCTGCTGCTGCTGCTGCTGCTGCTGCTGCTGCTGCTGCTGCTGCCGATGCTGAGTGACACTGACTGTGCCGAGCTTATTCTATTGTCGAAGCAAGCTTGAGAGGTGTACTCGACTCGTCTGACCAACACCACTCTGACATGTCTGGCGCAATTTTAGAAGAAAAGGCGCACGCACCTTGCCAAAAAGCACAGACGCCCGATTGACCCGTTGAAAAAAGTCGCTGCGTCAAGCTCCACCTGGCAATCTCGGAAAGGTTCATCACATCTTTACCTCTTGACCATCACCTGCTGCCGCTTCACCTCCTTGTTGCATTCGCTAGATCCTGTCGAAGGCGCGCATTCTACAAGTCTCGAATTTCATCCTCAAAAAGGCGACTGACTGGCAGCCAACATCTCCGCCAACTAGCGCTCACAGCTCGTCATCATGTCCAAGATCCCAGGCATGCAGCATCTGCAGTCGTTCACCCACCGCAAGGAGAAGGAGTGCCGAAAGCCCGAAGAGGGACTCAAGAATGACTTGATCATTCGCGCTGCTCGTGGTCACCAGACTGAGCGAGCCCCGTGCTGGATCATGCGCCAGGCTGGCCGATACCTTCCAGGTGAGTAGTCGGCCACTTCGACGAGGCCTTAAAGCATGTCTGCTTTTTGCGATGACATCGCTCCCTTCTTGCTCTACGTGGATCCAGTATATTGACCTTCAGCATGCCTGTTCCGATCGTCCCTCTTTCATCCCATAGAATTCCGCAAGATCCGAGAAGACCACGACTTTTTCGAATGCTGCCGAAACCCCGAGCTGGCTTCCGAGATCACGGTGCAACCCATTCGACGCTACACGGGACTGTTGGATGCCGCCATCATCTTTTCGGATATTCTGGTCGTGCCGCAAGCTATGGGCATGGAAGTGGAGATGCTGCCTGCCAAAGGGCCTCACTTCCCCGACCCGCTGGTGACGCCCAAGGACGTCTCGACCAAGCTCAAGAAGAAGGTGGACGTTGACAAGGAGCTCGGCTACGTGTACGAAGCGATCAAGATGACGCGCGACAAGCTGGACGGCGAGGTGCCGCTGATTGGCTTCTGCGGTGCTCCTTGGACGCTGATGGCGTACATGGTGGAAGGCGGAGGCAGCAAGACATTCGAAAAGGCCAAGGCTTGGCTGTTCAAGTATCCCGAAGAGTCTAAGGAGCTGCTGCAGAGGATTGCCGATGTGTGCACCGACTTCCTCGTTGGCCAGGTCAAGGCTGGCGCGCAGCTGTTGCAAGTGTTCGATTCGTGGGCTGGCGAGCTTTCGCCTTCCGACTTCCGCCAGTTCTCGTTGCCCTACTTGCGATCGATCGCTGCCTCGGTGCGCGACATTCTTTCGACCAAGTCGATCCCATGCCCGCCGTTGATCGTGTTTGCCAAGGGCGCGCTGGGTCACTCGCTGCCCGAGGTGGTCAAGGCCGGCTACGACGTGGTGGGTCTGGACTGGACGGTGGAGCCTTGTGTTGCTCGCAAGGTGGTGGAGCTCGCCTCGCCGGGTGGTTCGACGTATAAGGATGCCAGCGGGTCAAATGAGGCGGGCCACCGCTTGGCGCTGCAGGGCAACATGGACCCAGCGGTGCTGTACGCGGGCAAGGATGCGATCGAGGCCAAGGTGGAGGAGATGCTGCGATCCAAGAAGGGTGGCTTCGGCGGTGGTGGAGCCTACATTGCCAACCTAGGCCACGGCATCACGCCTGGTGTGGATCCCGAGGCGGTCAGGATCTACCTCAAGGCGGTGCACAGGATCAGCAGGGAGGTCAACAGTGCACAGGATGAAGAGTGAAGCGCTCGTTTGTCCAGTTGCTGTTGTTACGATCATTGAAAAAGAATGCTTACATGCACACCCCTCTCATCACCGTCCGTAGTCCGTCGACAAGCAACGAGCTGGAGCATTTGACATCGGAGCCAGGTCCGTCTAAGGCGCGATCTGACAGTGTGAAGGCGAAAATTGGGAAGCTTTTGAGTTCCCCGCAATGCGCGGATTGGACCGGCCTGCATGCATGCATATCGCCCGCATCGCCGCCTCAAAGTGGGGTGGGTCTCGACGCTGCGATTCATTTCGTCGGACGTCGTTTCCCCCGCTTCATACGGTACTTGCACCGGGAAGCACGGCCTGAGCAGTAGCACTGAATGAGCTCATCTCGAACTTACCCCTCCGCTTCTGGTGGACCCTGACTCAGGCTCAAGGATCGAGAGCTGCCGAGCGTATCTAGAAGACGGACTGGATCTTTGCGCTTGAGCCTGTCGAGCTGAATAGAGCTACGTCCGATGAGCTTGTCGTGCTGGCCATCAACCTCGTAGATGCAGGCCGTGTCAGGCGTGTACGAGCAGCGAAAGGGAAGCCAGAAGGGGGGCCCCGTGTGCACTTTTGGCCGAGGTTGAAATCACCGTGGGCGAGCGAGCGAAGGAGAGCCAAAAAGAGAGACAGAAATGGAGCCGCGCTGATCGACTGGGATGAGCACGGAATCAAGGCACGATCTCAGGAAGTCAGTGGACAAGGAAGGGACCGGTCACCTGTCACACGGCACATGGATCAAGGGCTCAAGTGCCCTTTTCTCTCGGCTATTTCAAAGACCCTTGGCTCTGGCTCTTTTGCCTCCACTTTCCAGCTTGGCCAAGCCGGATCGCCTGCATGGAGGGATGGGCCCCAGATGCAAAGCCGTGTGACAGGAAGAGCACTGGATCCCCACACAGGCAGGCCCGCCCACGCGCCTTGGAGTCTGTGCTCTTTGCGGATCAGGCTTGTCCGCTTTGCTTCCTTCCCGTAGAGCGTTTCTTGCCTTCTCTCTTCATCTCATCCTCATCTCGTCCTCAGCTCATCTTGTCCCACCGTCGTTCCTCAAGCTCAACTCGAGCACGCTTGTGTACGATCTCGGAGATCCCCTTAGACTAGTTGTAGCATACAGCCACCTACAGCTGCCCTCCTCAAGCCCCTCGGACCCCCACACCGGCCCTCGCTTCCCTCCTCCCCTCGCGCACAACGTCAAAGCACACGCGATCGACGGTCCAAGCGTCCAGTCGAACGGACGACGCCAGAGAGCTTCTTCTTCTCCAACTGGCGTACCTCTTGTGGTCACGCTGACTCGTACCACCGCCTCGACACCTTAGACTCGCACGCGCTCTTGGTCCCGCTGTTCCCTCTCATCTGCCCTGCCACAAGGCACACCTCACTTCACCGGTCCTCGACTCGGTCCCACGGCCTCGCAAAGTCTCTCGTATACGATCTAGATCCTCAAGCTTCGATACCAAGTTCTTCTCACCATCGAAGAGCCCCGTAGATCTCTCGCAAACATCTGGTTTCGCACTTCATTATGAGGCTATTCGTCGCCGTGTCCACCGCCTCGGCCCTCTTGGCGGTGTCCCTGCTGTGTGGACCTCAACAAGCTCATGCGTCCCTTGCAAAGTCGGATGATATTACCACCCTCTTCGAGGCGCTCGCTGACATCACCCGTCCTCCCTCCGAAAAGCATCTTCCTGCTGACCACAAGCTCGTAGGCCTCAGCTCGGATCCCAGCCAGCCTGGTGTTCAGTGGAGTGTCCAGCAGGCCCAGCCCACCATCCTCGAGGATGGTCAGCTCAACACGCCTGACTTTACCCTCGTCACGAGCGGCGAAGGGAACAACTTTGCTTCGCCTGCCGCTATGTCAGAAGATTCGGCCTCCACCTCGAGTGCAGCCAGTCGCAACCCTGGCATTACCAATGCTAAGCAAGCACTGTCCTCAAGCTCCTTCTATCCTGTCAACCCGCCCTCGTTCCCGCTGGCTGTGCGAAGCCCCTACCTCAACGCCTGGCTCCCTTCGGGCTCCAACCTCGCCTCGACTCCTCCCAACAGGGTCGGCAATGGCGGCTACCTGGCTGGCCAGTGGACCTCCTTCTGGACCTCGTCGTACGGCGCCGATGGCGACTATCGTCTTGGCTGGTCCGGCTACATCCGTATCGACAATGTCACCTACGAGTGGATGGGCAACGGCTTTGGCACGCTTGTGCGTGCTGGCCTCGCTGCCACTCAGCTCCGCGCCGAGTACACAGCCACGCGTACCATGTTCGCCTTTGAGGCCGACAAGGTCAAGTTCAACGTCACCTTCTTGACCCCAATCACTCCTGACGACTATGTCCGCCAATCTCTGCCTCTCAGCTATCTGCACGTCGAGCTGGACAAGTCCACCATCAAAAATCGCAGCATTCAGCTGTACACCGACATCGACGAGCGATGGGTCACCGGTCACGATTACGACTTTGCTGACTGGCCCTACGACCAGCAGTACTACGAGAAGAACGACACTTCGGTCTTCTTCATCACGCGCAAGCACCCCGAGGTCTACACTGAGTTCCGCCAGCGCGCCGAGTGGGGCAATGCTACGTATGCCGCTCGTAACCACACCGGTCTCACTTCGAGGAACAACAACAACGTCGTCGTTCACACCGAATTCATCGATCACGGCAAGCTTTCGTTCGATCACGGTCCCGTCGGTGGACCCGACAACTCGTTTGCGTTTGCAGTCGACTTTGACGCCAAGCACGCCGCTAAGGATGCCCTCTTTGCTGTCGGCCATATGCGTACTCCTTACGTCAACTACATCCGTGCCAAACACCCCGGCTCCAACTCGACCAAGAGCTACCAGGAAGACCGCTACGGCTACTGGCAGACGCAATTCGGCGACTCGCTCCAGGACGCCGTGGCTTTCTTCATCAACGACTTTGACTCTGCCCTCGAAAAGGCCAAGAAGTTCGACAGGCAGGTGCTCGAGGACTCCCGAGCGGCTGTGGGTGGCGGCGAAGTTGGTGACAAGTACGCGGCCATCACGCAGCTCTCTGTCCGTCAAGCGTTCGCCACGTTCGAGATCACAGTCAGCAAAGATTCCAAGGGCAGGTATAACACGTCCGACACGCTGCTTTTCCTCAAAGAAATCTCGTCCAACGGCGACATGTCGACGGTCGACGTCATCTTCCCACTCTTCCCTATTCTGTCGTACGCCAACCCGGACATGCTGCGCGATCTAATGCTGCCCATTTTCGAGTACACCGAGTCCGGGCTGTACCCGAACAAGTGGTGCGTGCACGATCTGGGTACCTACCCGAATGCCTTTGGTTACAATGACGGCAACGACGAGCCGATGCAAGTTGAGGAGTCGGGCAACATGATCTGGATGACGCTGCACTGGGCGCAGTTGGTAGGCAAGTCGAAAGCCAAGCCCTTCCTGAACGATCACTATGCGATCATGAAGCAGTGGACGCAGTATCTGGTGGATGACAGTCTGATTCCCGCCGAGCAGCTGTCGACGGACGACTTTGCGGGCACGCTGGCCAACCAGACTGACCTCGCTATCAAGGGAATCGCGGCCATCGCCGCCATGGGCAAGATCGCGGACCTCCTAGGTCACACCAAGGACGCCAGATCCTACGCCAACATCTCGTCGAGCTACATCAAGCTCTGGCAGGACTACGCCATCTCTCATGATGCCTCCCACACAAAGCTCGCCTACCAAGCCGACGCATCTTGGGGAACGGTGTACAACCTGCTCGCTGACCGCATGCTCGATCTCAACCTAGTTCCACGTGCGGTGTACAAGATCCAGGATGCGTGGTATCCCCGTGTCGCCGAGCAGTACGGTGTACCCCTCGATTCGCGCCACAAATGGACCAAGACGGACTGGGAGATGTTCGCCGCCGCCGCATCGGACGATCCTGCGACGCACAAGCTCTTCATCGAATTGCTGTATCGCTTCATCGACGATGGAAAGACGGATGCGCCGTTTACGGACCTGATGGAGAGCACGACGGGTGATTTCCCCAAGTGGCCGCATGACCCGCTGATTCACTTTTTGGCGCGACCCGTGGTGGGAGGGCACTTTGCGTTTTTGGCCAAGATGAAGGCGGATAAGGCCAACGGGGTGAAGGAGGGCGCGTACAGGTATGGCGATGAGAACGATGTTATCACTGGCAAGCCGAGACCAGGTAAGGGTGGAAAGGATGGAGAGATGAGGAAGTCGAAGAGTACATCGAGCGGCTCCCAGCGGGCGTTCCAGATTCCGGCCTAGATAGCTCTTAGAGCTAAGACTCATACACACTAGAGTATACAAGACACTTCGCCCTCATTCACATGCCTTCTGTAGATCAATTGAAACAGTTTCTCATTCTACCGATGCTCTTCGATGAGCGATCTACTCGTCGAGCTCCTCGTCCGGCTCTTCGTGCTGAATCTCGTTGATGAGCGAGCCCACACCGTGTGAGAGCGTCACGGAGAAGACATCCCCATGCTGGAGCGTCCTCCTTGGCTTTGCGGTCCAACCCACCCCCGCCGGCGTTCCCGTCAGAATCACCGTGCCAGCAGGCAACGTCGTTCCCTGCGACAAGAAGCTGACGATCTTGGGAATGCCAAAGATGAGATCGTCCAATCCGCTCTGCTGCACCACACTCCCGTTCAGCTTTGCCTGGATCTTTACCGTGGACAGCTCGTCGATGGCGGTGAGTGGAACTACAGCGGGTCCGAGGGGACAAGCGCCATCAAAGCCTTTGGAATAGCTCCATTGGGATTGGGCGAATTGTGCTTTCCTCGAGGAGACGTCGTTCGCCGCTGTGATTCCCAGCACGTAATCGAGCGCTTGAGATTCGGGGACGTTCTTGCAGGATTGACCGATGATGACGGCCACTTCGGCTTCCCAATCCGCCGCATCGTCGGCGACGAAGGAGCGAGGGATGATGGTAGGCTGCGGACAGGGACCAGCCAGGGCCGTGGCAGGCTTCATGAAGAGCGTTGGGACGGTGGGCAGGTCGAGACCGGCTTCTTTGGCATGTTCGACGTAGTTCAGGCCGATACAGCGGATGGTGCCCACTTCGGATTGGGAGAGAGGGGCGAGAAGCTGACCAAGAGTGAGCTGCTCACCGGTCGGCTGGCCAGGAGAGAGGATGGAGCTGCCGGAGTAGACGTTGATCTTGATGGTAGGGTCGCCAGGGAAGCCTTGGTACATGACTTGACCGATGTCGATGGTGGGATCGACCGGTTCGCCGATCTTGACCTCGGGAGAGATATCTTCGCCCAGGAGGCGGCCGAAGATGTACGGGTGGAAGCGCACAAGACGCGAGTACGGGGTGCGGCTGTGCATGGTGAGGTTGCGAATGAGGCTGCGGCTGGGTTGGAAGGTGGTGCTGCTTCGTATGTTAGCTAAGGTCGATAGCGATGTTGCGAGACGTCTTGATAGCAGCATCGGCTTGCGAGGACAGCGTGAGGATGTCAGCAGTCAGCGCAAAGAACCTTTATAGCTGGTAAGGTAGCTAGCTGCGCAAGGTCCTGCGCCTAACACAAAGCGTTGAACGAAGGTCGGATGCCCCACACTCACCGGCGAAATGGAAATGCCGCGCTGTTCGCCGTGCTTTCGTCCGTGGTCGAACCTAACATTTTTTAATTTTGCCTTTGCCGAGCTGTCAAAGAAAACAAAAGAGCTGCTCCCGCCCTTCGAAACTCCGCCTCGGGGATCGACCCTGCAGAGAAGGATATGCGGACACAGCCATAACATGGTCGTCTTCAGCCAGCTTCCGCAGGAAAGAAAATGCAGCCACCTGAAGCGAACTAACGGATCGAATGGACCCTGACGGCTTACCCGCTAGAGGGGAGCGAGCCATCTCTTTGAGTCAACCTCTCCACGCATCGCCTCCCATCCATCATCATCATCCCCTTTCGCGTCCATAGCTCAAGATGCGAAATCTCAGCCTGCTGCTCGTCATCGCCATGATGGCTGCTCTCCTCCAAACCGTCGCTAGCGCCGCAACGAAGAAGGTCAACACCAAGACACCACGCATCCTCGTGCCGCTCTACATCTATCCTGAGCCCGGCGCGTGGGATCCGCTCTACACTGCGATCCGCAACAGTCCCAGCGCGGCCTTCTTGGTCATCATCAACCCCAACTCCGGTCCTGGCGACGGCAGTGCGCCTGACTCGGACTACGCTTCTGCGATCCAACAGCTTCGCTCGACGGCGGCGGCGAACCAGACGCTCGAACTGATTGGCTACGTGCCCACCGGCTACGGCAAGCGCTCCGCAAGCCAAGTCAAGTCCTTCATCAGCACCTACGCCAAGTGGCCCCGCTCCGTTCGCCCAGACGGCATCTTCTTCGACGAAACCATCACCTCGCAAAAATACCTCGCCAAGTACCGCAACTATACCGACTTTGTCAAGTCCCAATCGTGGGGTGTATCCACCAAGACGCCCTCCAACGCAACGTACGCCCAACGCAAGGGCATCACAATGCTCAATCCCGGCACCTGGCCCGAGAGCGACAAGTTTTGGAGCATCGCAGACCACATCGTCGTGTACGAAGACAAGCTGTCCAACTTCGACTTTGGCGAGTACCAGCAGCTGACTCAGAACAATGTCCCCGTGGCGAGCAATTTTCAGCGCAGCTACATTTTCTACAATGTCGATAGCGCAAATGTGACAACGAAGGACGGGAGGAACTTCATGGGCGTTGATGCGCTGGTGAATGCCACCATCAGGGTGCTGGCTTCGAGAGGCGGGTTGTTTATCACGGATCTCAAGATCGGAGAGGAGGATGTCTATGCCAAGTTCTCAGGGATTTGGCAGGAGTTTGTTAAGATGGTTGGGGCGTCGTCGTAGGTCTTGACCGCCGCTGTATACAGATCGTGGGAATCCTAATGCTGTCATGTTGTTAGGAAGCGTCGGTGAGGGTGTGACCGCCTCGAAGCCGCTCGACGATGCAGCTCACACCATGAAGAGGTCGCATAATTTTGAGTTGTTAGATTTGTGCGGGACCCTGCTCGGCTATCAAGTTTTGCACAGACCAGATAGCAAGTTCCCGCACTTCTTCCTGACACAACGTCGACGTCAAAAGCATCACTTCGTTGGACGCAGGACAAATTGGGTTCATGCCACGTCGTAGAGTTCCGCCCAAATCTCCGACGCCGGCGCTAGCTCGCGCAGCCCACCCTGTTGAGGAGGAAGATGAAGAAATTATCTTCGTTTCTCACAAGAGGGCTCGCCGCAGTCCAGGCGAGGAAGACGTTTCCAAGGGTCTGTCAGAATCGACGCCTGCAAGGCCAACAGCTGTGATCCCAGCTGCGATGAAAGCCACAGCAAAGAAGCCGGCAGCAAAGAAACCTGCAGCTAAGAAACCTTCCGCCAAGAAGCCCGCCGCTCCCAAAAGGCTAAGACGGCACCTCCGCCGGCGCCATCTCCATCTCCACCGCTGCGACCCGAGCCAAGATGGAAACGGATGGTCCGGTATCTCCCCTGGGGGAGGATGGGAATCAGTTACTATGCGCTGGGCGAGCCGGAGGATCCAGACATCGACATTGGAGCGACTGATTTCAAACATCAAACGGTCATGATGAAGGACTATTGGACTTGGGATCTGGCCGAGCTAGACTGGTGCGATGAAGACCCCGACAAGGACGACGAAGGGCTGGCGATCAGCGAGCTGCTACCCATCTTTCTCGAAGAACTGATGTGTGGCCAGCCCGTCTTTATGCCGGACAGGGTCTACTGCGTTGGCGTCAACTACCGATCCTTTGCAGCTGCGGCCGGTCTCGAGATCCCCGAAAAGCCGACGGCGATCCTCAGACCAACCACGGCGATAGACTACCATGGCGAGGACATCATCGTCCCTGAGGACTTCGCAACCGAAGACGTGGACTACGAAGCTCATTTAGCCGTAGTCATCCGGCACGACTGCAAGAACGTCAGCCCTGAGGATGCGATGGACCAGGTGTTCGGCATTCTCGCTGCGACTCATGTTGTTCTCCGTTCCAGCCCAGGGGAAAGCTTCGATGGGTGCTGCACCCTCGGCCCCGTCATCGTAAACGCCAATGCTCTCCAGGATGAGGACTGGGGCAACATCCAGATCGAGGGCGAACTCAATGGCGAGATTGTGCAAAGAGGCTTCGTGCGCGACATGGCGTTCTCAATACCTCAGCTGATCTCGACCCTCAGCCGAAGGAGTACGCTCAAAGCCGGCACGATCATTCTCACAGGGCAAGTTGTCTCAGATGCGTGCCGACCCGGAATAAATTGAATGCTGACCATCTTTCTCATCTGCGAATATCGTCCTCTTTTCCCGTCTCATTTCGCGATACGCAGGACTCCCGCAGGTACGGGCTGGTACAGGGAGCCGCGACGGATGCTCAAGGACGGCGACAAGTTCAGGGTCTGGGTCTCGCATGGTGTCGGCAGTCTGGTCAACACTATCAGGTTTGAGGAATGATTACCTTCGAGGGGCGGGGTCGCCTCATCTCAATCAGGCCTCAGCGAGACACTCGCAAAGCGCTGCCTGTGGTGACTGTGATCTCGATTGCGACTGGAACATGTTACTGCAAATGGCACGGTGTCGGGCCATCAACGATCGAACAGAAGCGCCCTTCTAGGCGGCAGCTGCGGCGCGGGCACCACCAACGCCGGCATGCCCGTGCCCACCGTCTGCGCCGGGTTGCCCATGATGATACTCTCACTAACACCCAGCACCTCGTCCTTCTTTCCGAACAGCGCAGCATCGAACAGGTGATCCGTCGTCTTCTCGAAACTCGCCAGCATCAGCACGCTGTCCTTCATCTTGGCAACACCGAAGCGCGTGATGCCCAGCACCTCGCCTTTGTACGTCATGGTGTCGGCCAGCAGCATGATGTGGCGCGGGTCGATGCTCATGCCGTGCGCCGACATGGTCGTTTCGATCTCGCGATAGACCGATGTTCGGGCGGCTTCGATGCCGAGCACCGTCTGCATCTCCATGACGTGGTTGGTGTGCGTTTGCGTGCCAATGACGCCTTCGGTGGTCATGACCTTGAGCAGGCCGTAACCTTCGACGAGGAGCTTGCGCGTGCCCTTGTCGTCCGAAATGACTGCGCGAGTCGCCTGCGGGATGCCCTTGACGACAATAGACGGCAAAGCTCGCTTGAGCGCCTTGAGGTTGTAGTACACATCGCTCTCCTTGTCGGGCCCCTCGGGAGGCACGTAGATGCGGATGCGGTTCTTCTTGGGCACCACCATGACGCGCTCCTCCTTGATCTTGAGCTTGGGCGCATTGACAATGGCCCACTTGATATCGTTCAGCGTGATCTCGAGCTGCAGCTTCTGGATCGCCTCCATGTCGATGTGCACACCCAAGTACGTGTACTGCGCCGCCCATGCCTCCTCGATCACCGACGCAATATCACCGAGGTACGTCTTCTCGATGCGGCCCTTGACAATTCGCGCTGCGTGCTCCGACTTTTCGGACACGAGCTTCGCCTCAATGATGGGCGTGTTGATCGATTTGGCCGCATTGATGATCTCCTTGATACGCGGCACACCGAGCGTGACATTCATCGACGCGACACCGGCAAAGTGGAACGTCTTGAGCGTCATCTGCGTGCCCGGCTCGCCGATCGACTGGGCACCAACAGCGCCGACTGCAGAACCCGGCTCGATCTTGGCCTTCATGTACTTGATGTAGCACAGGTTGAGGAACTCGAGGATCGCCGCCTCCTTGATCTTGGTCTTGTTGTTGACGATCGCACGCGCGGCGCGGTCGGCGCCGATCGAGAGATCCGTGTGCTCGTCCCAGTGCTCCTCGCGCTCTTCCGCGCCGTACATGCCAAACGCTTGGCGAATGCGCACCGCTTTGCTGAAGACGTTGTCGTGTATGAACTCGTACACCGAATCGAGGTACTTTTGCGTGCACGTGTTGACGAAACGATCGCTGTGGAGCTCGCGCTTGACCAGCTCCATGATCTCGTAAGGGTAGAGACCGCGGCCTGGGACGTGCTGCGTGATCGCCAAGCAGTGACGCCACAGTCGGAATGGTTCGATGGGCATAGCGTTGCCCTCGAGCTCTGCTGGGTCCAGGCCGTCGTCTCCGTAGATGAACTGCACGACACCACCAACCGAGTTGCGGACACTGAGATCGTAATGCGTGGACAGATCCTCGAGCGCCTTCATGAGACGACGCTGCATGTAGCCTGTCTCGGCAGTCTTGACGGCCGTGTCGACGAGACCTTCACGGCCCGAGATGGCGTGGAAGAGGAACTCAGTCGGCGTCAATCCGCTGAAGAAGGAGTTGCGCACGAAACCCTTGGACGGTGGATCTTTGGACTTCTTGGGGAAGTGTGGCAGCGATCGGTCCTGGAAGCCGTTGGGTACACGCGATCCGCCGATGATCTGCTGGCCGACACAGGCGACCATCTGCGCCACATTGATCTTGGATCCCTTGGAACCGCAGACAGCCATGACCAAGGGCGCGTTGTGTCGGCTGAGTTCGGTCATGCAGATCTCACCGACGTCGCTACGAACGCCGGAGAGCACACCGGAGATCATGTTCTCGAGCGTCTGCTCCTGGTCGCAACCGGGCAGATTTTCGAGCTTTCCGTGCTTGGCCTTCTCAATCAGGTCGAGACACTCGGCGTAGGCGGCTTCGACCTTGGCGTCCTTGTCCTTGCGCAGGCGCGGGCCAGGAATGACGTCGCTGATGCCGAGAGAGAAGCCCTGGTTGGCGAGCCAGCGAGCGCACGTCTTTGCGAGTCGGTTCATGGCTGTGATGGCTGCGTCTGGGCCGTAGTCTCGCAGCATGACTCCGAATACGGAGTTCTTCTTGCCGTCACCCACGGTGGACTTGTCGAACACACCACACATGACCTCGCTGTTGACGATGACGAGCCAGCCGTCGTTAGGCGACATGTCCTTGGGATGGCCGCCCGTCGGCTTCTCGAAAGTTCGGCACTGTGCTTCGAGGTTGACGAGATGTGGGCTCTTGCGGTTGGGTCGGATGAGGCACGACATGACTTGCTTGCCTGTCCAGAGGCGGACGGGCTTCATGATGGCCGGCGGCGGGAGATCGATGTGCAGGTCCGCATCCGCGAAGTAACTGCAAATCTGGGAGAACTGCGCTCGGTCGAAGAATCGGTCTCGTTTCGAAATGAGGTAGGAGGCGGTGATGAAGTCTTGGATGGCGGCGATGATAGGCTCTCCGTTTCGTGGTGTAACCAAGTTGTGCTTGACACCCATGAGGATGGTGGCTTCCGTCCTGGCCTCCTCAGTCTGAGGAACGTGCATGTTCATCTCATCTCCGTCAAAGTCGGCATTGTACGGGTTGCAGGCACATTCGTTGAGGCGGAAAGTGCGCCATGGTCGAATCTTGGCTCGGTGCGACATGATCGAGAGCTTGTGGAGCGAGGGTTGTCGGTTGAAGAGCACGATATCGCCGTCGCGGATGTGTCGTTCTACAATGTCGCCGACGCGCAGCTTCTGCGCGAGCTCCTCGCGCATGCCTGGAAACTTGAGGAAACGTTTGAAGCCCGTCTTTCCGTCCATGAGATAGTTGGCACCGGGATGCACGTCTGTGCCGTTGCGAACGGCCTGCCGCAACTGTTCGATGTTGTGCTCGAAGACGCGCTCGGGGTATGTGAGAATCTTGGCCACTCTCTGAGGTACGGCGACTTCGTCGATCTTGAGGTTCGGATCGGGGCCAATGACGGTTCGACCGGAGAAGTCAACACGCTTGCCGGACAAGTTGCCACGAAAACGACCTTGCTTGCCCTTGAGACGCTGACAGAAGCCGCGACTTGGTTTCTGGCCTGGTTGTGTAGGCACGCCTGGCAGCTCTGAGTTGATGTAGAGAGCAACGGTCAACTGCAGAAACTCCCACTGCTGCACAAGCTGGCTCGTGGTAGTTCCTTTGCCGCCCTTGACAAGCCCTAGCTTGAGCAGGCTGTTTGTGAAGATGATCTCCGTGAGCTTGATGGTAACGTCATCTTCGTTGGTGGCGCCATCTTGCGCCACGGAGGGACGGATGCAGACTGGCGGCACACAGATGTACTGCCAAATGTATTCTTCAGGACGACCGAACTCCGGCCGCAAGCCCAGCAGCTCGCAGTCCTCGTCCGAGATTCGTTTGAAGAGATCGAGCGCCTTGAGCGGGTTGAGATCTTCTTGCGCTTTGTTGAGATGTGGTGTGATGTCACCGTTGCCCATCTTGACGTTTGTCGAGAAGGATGCCTTGAACTCGTCGTGCTCTGCTGCGGTCTTCTTTGCGCGGAACTTCTCGTGCACGATCTTGAGCTGACCTTGCTTCTTGACGGTGCCATTGGTGTAGCCGCACTTGGGACAATACAAGACTTTGCGCGCGATGGTGTTGACAGCTTTAAAGGTCCTTGTACGATCGAGGTTCTCGAGATTTGGACGACGAAATCGCTTCAAGAACTTTCGACGATCTGGCTCTTCGAGCAGAACTGTTGCGCAGTTCTTGCAGATGCTCTGTAGAATGGCGACCGTGTGCTTGAAGAAGCCGACGTGGAAGACGGGAAGGACGAGCTTTATATAGCCGTAGTGGCCGACACAATCTGCCATCTTGAGGTGGCATGTTTCGCAAAGGGAGTTCTTATCTGATATACCTAGCCGTCGATCTAGAGTACCGTTTGCTGCGGGTTTGCGCTCTGATTCGCCGATGGTGTAGAGATCTCGTGTGGTGACTTCGATCTCGGACATGTTGACGATGTCCTGCTTGGACAGCACACCGAACTGGATGTGCTTGATCTTTTTGGGCGCATCTTGAGATACGAGCTGCTTCATGGTGGAAGCTGTGTGGAGCCGAACGTGGCTAGCGCGAGAGGGAAACGGTGAACAGCCAGAGAATGCTGCCACGTCGAAGATGGTACCTGCAAAAGAAGACCCTCGAAATGGATCTCGGTGGTCTGGAAGTGTCCAGAGTCGGCGCTCTCGTTGGTGTTCGGATACGTGGCCAGCTATGTGTCCTTCAACATTGCGCTTGTGATCGTGCCCTGGACTTCGGGAGAGGATGTGAAGCTGAAGCGAAGAGCCGCCAGTCGATGTAGGTCGGACAGTGATCGATCTTAAAGCAGGTTATGTCTGATCGCGTACTCCCAGTTGCACTGCTCGCAAACGCCGAGGACTGAGTCGAGGTCGAGTGCTGCGGATGACGAGGTTTCGGTCCCAAGCTCGGGTGCGATGCGCTTCGAAGACCAGGAAATGAAGTCGGAGACAGCGGATACGCGGTACGACAGCACCTGATGGTAGTCGTTGACTGGTGTAAGAAGCGTGGGTGATGAGAGGGGATGATGGGTGATAATGATGTGACGATGACGAGGAGAGTTGTGAGTGAATGGGTTGAGTGAATGGGTCGATGTCGAAGCACTTCTTCCAAAAGTCACTTTTGAGGAAAAATTTACCCTGACGGAGCATGGCGCAGCGGCCACGCACCAAACGAGGGGCGCCCAAACTTCAAGAATGTTAGGCCTAGCCAGATCCGACTTCCGGACTTGAAAACTCCACTTTGGAAGAAGCGCGAAGCACCGCCGCTGTTGGCTTCGAGAGAGAGACCAACACTTGATCTTCAGACCTGCTTCAAGCCAACTCCTCTGTTATCGCCTGTACCCACGCTCAAGAGTACCTCGTCCCCTGACATAGGTAGCTCCGATGCAGGATGACTTGATCGAGAGCATTCGGCGCTTCTCCGTGTCGGATGAGCCCTTGTCGACTGCCACCGCTCAGACCTTTGTCGATGCATTCGCTCCGCTTTCCCACGCTCAAGACCACAAAACGGATCAGCCGTCCACATCGCAGAATGAATCATCGTCGCTGACGAAGCTCAAGCAAGCACGCAGTGCTGCGCTTCTCACGCTTGCTTCGCGCTCCTCCTCCGCAGCTGTCCGACAAGATGTGCGCTCTCAGGCCGCGCCCGTTGACGAGAACATTGCACAGCTCTTGACGCCTGTCATACGATCCAGACTCGCCGACACAACCCCACACAGCCTTCTCTCAGCGCTCGGCTTCTTTTCGGCACTCTTCAGTGTACTGCCATCGGAAGCGCATGACATCCTCACCGCGGACGGTATCATCGACCTTGTGTTGGAGGCCCCGGAGGCCTGTAATGCTGTTCGCCGTGTAGAGGCAGACGGCCAAGCCCAAGACACACGTTCGAAGCGCTCGCTATCGGATGAAGAGCTCGTCGGCTTGGCAGTGGCTGAGCTCATCTCCTCCGCTGCCAACTCGACAGCGACAAGAAAGTACCTTGCCGGCCAACAAGCCGTTCTCGACTGGCTCGACATCGCCTGTGTCTCTCGCGGCTCCTCCAACACCGCAGATCACAAATCAGACGCGATCGCTGTCGTCGCTGGTCTCGCTGAGATCAAGGTCTACCGCGCTATTGCTTCCGAGGCCATGCAAGGCCTCACCCAATCAGCATCATCAGAGCCGACTTCCCAAGCAGATCATGTCCGCAAGATCCAAGAGGCGAGTTCAGAACGCAAACGCAAAGACCAAGCATTGTATCAAGCAACGCAGACCGAACTACTGTCCATCAAGTCACAATCGCGAAGTCTACTACGACAGGTGGACGCAGAACATCGCCGACTCGTCGAGCTAAGCTGCTTGGAAGCGCTGGCCTATCTCACAGTCCAGTCGACATTCAAAGAACGCGTCGCTGCAGATCGCAACCTACTCCAACTCTTATGCACCGGGTTCGACATCACAACGCCCAAGAAAGCCGAGGAAAAGCAGGTTCATGATATCGACAGCCAAAGATTCGATGGAGCACTTCAGCTGGGGCTGGCCACTATCTTGTCCAACATCACTGCGTACCCACCCACACTCACATCCGAAGAAAAGCAGGTCCGTCGTCTCAGGAACTTTGCCAACGCGCAGGGAACCAAACAAGATGGAAGCCAGACGGACGACGACGACGACAAGCTCGAGACCACTGCCAAAGTGGAACAAAGGTGCTCGGCGGTACTAGAAGCCAAGGGAGTAGAGGCACTCAGCGCTCTCGCTGTAGCTGGACCTCCTCCTGGATCCGGTGCCTCGACATCCGACGGTGTGAGCTGGAAGGTCAACCCAAGCAAGAGCGTCCGTCAAGCATGCGAACAGGCTTTGCTTGCGCTCTTGACCAAACAAGATCGCGTCATGCGAGGCAAAGCTGTGCAACAGGGCGCTTTGAGGGCAGCGCTGGCTTTATCGGCCCCTGTGTTGCACGGTCTACTTCCATCTAGCTCGAGCGAATCGGCCAACAGCCAGCAGTCGAACACGTCCAATGGTCTCTTCTCGCGCTCGGCAGGGACATCAGCAGCAGCCAATGTCACCTCCGACGACCTCGCGCCCCTGCAGGCACTGGCCAAGCTTCTCATCTCATTGAATCCCAGCCTGCTCTTCCCTTCTTCGGACGGGCTTCTATCGGTGTCCTCAGTCATCTGCAGCCTCTTGCTGTGTCCGATGGCGACCAGACTACAGAAGTTCGAGTCGCTCCTCGCGCTCACCAACTTGGCTTCCCTCTCTCCAGATGTCTGCCTAAGGATCGCGGCATTTACGCTTGAAACTGCGGATGCAAAAGCAACGGAGGGCATCAACGCCGGGAAGCTATTCCGGCCCACTTCAGTCGTCGCACAGGCATGCGAGCAGTTGCTCATGGAAGAGCACACTATGGTACGAAGGGCTTGGATCGAGCTCCTGGTCAATCTGCTGCAGGTCCAGGAGGTTTTTGGATACTTCACTTCTGCAAAGTCGCCAGCATCTCAAACTGATGCGGCCACGACGACCGAATCGCAGGACAGGCTTACATTGCGACTCAGGATGCTGCTCGGTCTCTGCGAAGTCGACGAGTGGGCGTATCTACACGGTAGCGGCATCGGGATAGATGGTGATACGCCGGAGAGCACCTCTGATGCTCAAGGTGGAGAACCGTCGCTCGCCACGCGGATGGCCTGTCTTGCACTACTGGCAATGGTCACCGAGGTCAGCACAGCTGTCGAGGCTTTGGTGACACTGAACAGGCTCTTACCAATCCTAGTCAGCACCCTCATACTCGATCGATCGGAGGATGCAGAGCGGAACGAATGGGAACGCGCCGATCTGGAGTCCACCAAAGCAAGCTCGACACGCAGCAGAGCTGACACAGAAGCCGAGGCGCAACTGAACGGCATCAACCTAAGCATGCGCGCTGGCTACGTGCTGCTCAACGTCTTGCAATTCCTCTCTGAGCCTCGAAGCAAAGGCTTGCAGGATCAAAGAGGAGGCTTTGATCAAGAGAAGGTACAGACCGCGCTGCAGGACAGCCTGACCCATCATGTGGTGCAACTGAAGCAGGCCACGGGGCCAGCACACGTTCAGGAAGCGCGCAAGGGTCTCTTGCAGGTGATGGCTGAATGTCTCAAGCTCGTCAAGAGTATGGAGTGAGGATCTCGCAAGGCTCTATGCATAGCATTGAGATCGCTTGGTTCCTCACGTGTGACGAACAGCCAGGACGGTCGAACTTAGCAGCATGTCAATGTCAAAGCGCTTATCATCTGCCGTGTGTTGAGAAGCGAGGGCGAAGAGGACCGACCACTCATCGCGACACGATGCTTGTTTAGGCGTGCTGAGAAAACCCTGAAGAAAAATTAAGGCTCGAAAAACACTTCCGGAAACTCGGGCAGCGGCCGAGTCTGTGCGTCTTCTTCTTGGAACGTGTTCGCATCCCTCGACCACATCCACCATCTCCTCACCACGCTCCTTACCGATCACCATTCACACCATCGTCGGACGTTGCTCCTGCTTGCACTCAGTTATCCTTTAGCGGGATCAATCGCGCGTCGCGCATCCAACAACAGTGGCTTCAGGGCTAGCTTCTCCACCAGCGCTGATTCTCGTCCATCCACTCGACCATACACTTAGGGTCACAAGTGGCTGAACATCGTCGCCGCCGCTGGGTCCTTACAGCTTTTAGCATCGCTCCAGCCCCTCAACCATATCAAACATGGACCCACCACCGCAACCCTCGACGCTTCCTGCAGAGATCTCGACGGATGCTCCGTCTGTGGTGCCAATCTCTGAAGCAGCACCCCTAGCCGCCGAAGCTTCCCAGCCTCTCACTTCTGTAGCATCAGCAGACGAGGAGTCCGTACCAGCCCAGCCGCAAAGCTCGGCAGAAACGACAGACGCTGCTGTCATCGGCTCGATAGAGGCAGGAACAGCACCCGCAGACCCTGTCCTTCCGCAGTTGCCGCCGGCAACCTCAGAGCTTCTCGCACCTGCAGGGGAGGAATCGACTCAAGTTCCGATTGGCGGGCTCGACTCCACATCAGAAGGGACTCAAGACGGGACCGCGGCGACCTTACAAAGCACCTCAGGGGACCAAACCGTTCCAGTGGTCCCATCTACCGAAGATGATGCCGCGCTTCCTCAGGAGACGACAGAGTCCGCTGAGGCACAGGTAAGCGCGGACACAGCTCAAGATACTGCATCAGCACCGATCATCTCCAGCATCGAACAGCCTTCCTCGATAGAGCCAACGACCGCCGCAATTTCTGCGCCAGAGCTTGATTCTACGACAGTAGCGCCGGCTGCTCCACCATCGTCCGAAGATGCGCCTCCAGCGAGCGCTTCAGAGCCTCAATCGGCGCAATCAAACCAGTCTGCAGATGCTTCAGCCTCAGAACAAGCTGCGATCGCGCCAGCTGTCAATCCTTCAACTGAAGGAGCATCTGCGCAAGCCGTCGCAGGAGCAGAAGCAGCGGCGATGGCACCGGCGACTGAAGCCACATCTGCATCAAGCAACACGGCAGCGATCGAGCCTGTCGCTCAAGAGGCTGCCGTCGACGAGCCAGCTCAATCTGTGGCTCCAGACATTGCTTCTCAGTCGCAGGCCGATGAGTCCGCAGTTGCGACAGCACAAGATGTAGCAGCCTCGACCATCGCAGAAGCGGAAGCAGTTAAAAGCGGCTCGACCGCCACTGCTGCGGTAGAGTCGAAGGATACGGAAGCAAAGACAGACGACAAACCTGCTGCAGCGACGTCATCCAGCGATGACGTCGCTCTGGTGCCCGCGATAGAGACCATCGCTGCATCAGAAGCTGCACCGACTTCGATGCCCGCGACGCCCGAGAAGAGAGCGCCGATCGACGCAACATCCGCAGCACAACCGGCCACATCGCAGCCCTCCACGCCAGCTCGCGAGGGCAGAGTCGCGCTCATCTTGCGCATCAACAAGGAGCTCATCCGATTCTGTGTTGACTTGCAAGCCAAGGAGCTCACAACGGATCAAGTCTACCGCGAAGCTGCCGTGCGTCTGCAGGCCAACCTGGCCTATCTGGCAAGCGTCGCCGACAAGGCCGGCAAGAGCGTGGATCCTGGTGCGCGGTCAGCGCCAAGTGGAGCCTTGCCGCGACTGGAGCCGTTCCCGCGAAGCGAGCATGCGCCTTCGTCGCCTCTGCCAGCTCTGTATGACAAGCTCATCGCCATCTTCGGTGCGGCCGGTCAGGCGGATTCGCCGGTAGCAGACGGCAAGAAGAGGTCGCGGGACTCGACGGCGGATCCAAGTGGTGAAAGCCCGCAGAAGCGGACAGCGACCAAAGGCGTTGAGCGACCGCAGGACGTCTCGGCTGCTGGGACGCCATCGTCCTCTACGAGTCAGCCGCAGCCGATCGTGAGTGCGACGGCTTCAACTCAGCCCGCAGACGCGACATCGACGCCAGCACCGGCACAACCGCAGCAGCCAGCACCAGCACCACAAGCAGCTTCGCAGCAGCCGCAACAACCGTCACAAGGTCCTGACTTGTCCTTGGCGCCTCCTGTGCCGATCGCCCCGCCAACCGCCGCTCAGAACATTCCCAACAACCCGCAAGCGCAAGCCCTCATGCAAGCCTTTGGTCCCAATGCACTCGTCAACCTGCACGCCCTTCAGTCACACCTGCGTGGGCAAGGAACACACCCTTGGGTTGCGTACATGGAAGCCAATCTCAACGGCTTCAAGGCGATGCCATTGCAAGTGCAGCTCCAGCACATGACGACATTACAGAACGCCGCCTTGCAGCGGCAGAAGGCCATGCAGGCTGGTGGAGACTCCAGCGCGGCGACTGGCAGTCCGGCTGCGATGCCAAATGGTGGTATCGGTAGTACTTCCAGCCCAGCTGGGACGCGACCAGGCAGTCGACACTCGAACAGCCCAAGTCAGGCGCAGTCGAGTCCGACTGCGGCCCAATTCGGTGGCAACGCACCCGGCCGAACAGGAACGCCCCTCGGCGGACCAGCAGCGATGCAGAAGCGACCAGGCAGCTCCGGTTCCGTCGGCAGCGCCGGACGCAATCGCACCGGGTCGTCCAATCTCGCTTTCGACCCGTCGCAGCTGCAATCCGCTCCCAGCCCTGCCAATGTGGCCTCTGCCACGGACTTCTCCGCGCAGCAGCCCAACTTTGGATTCCAACCGCCTGGGTTGCAGCAGGGATCGCCCGCAGCGGGTGCCTCGCCCGGACAGCAACCTCCGCAGCCCCAGCCCGGCATGATGGGCATGCCCAACTTCCAAAACCTGCCGCCGCACCTGCAGCAGCAGATCCGACAGCAGTACATGGCGCACATGCAGGCTCAGGCGGCGCAAGGCCAGCAACCGCCAGGCTTCAATCGGCCATGACCTGAAAGTTCCCAGTAAGAATTAAGGACAGGGATGGAACTTCCAAGCGCCCCAGTGATGCTGTTTTGCTTTTGTATTGCATGCTTTCGTCATCGACATTGTACACTTATTGTATCACCATTCTTGTGCGAGACGCTACAACTTCGCCCGCGTAGAAAGCACCTCTTGCTGCTCTAGAGCCTGGAGCATGGCCCGGACTTCCTTGCGCAGGATCTTGCCGCTAGCGCTGACGGGCACTTTATCGACAAAGTGGATGCCGCCACGCAAGAACTTGTGATGCGACACCTTTGAGCGGACGAACTCGTCAATTTCCTTTGCCACCGCTCCCTTTGACGTGGTCGAGGTGTGGGGTGTGAGCTCGACAAAAGCACATGGAAGTTCTGTCGCCTGATCCTTGCTGTATCGGCCCACCACTGCGGCAGCCGCGATCTTGGGGTGAGCGACGAGCACGCCTTCCAGCTCGGCGGGTGCCACCTGAAACCCTTGATACTTGATTAGCTCTTTGAGACGGTCGACGATGGTGAACTCGCCCGTTCGTGGGTCGACCACCACCACGTCGCCGGTGCGGAAGAACCCGTCCGGGGTGAACGACGCTTTGGTCTCGCTAGGGTTGGACAGATAGCCGGAGAACACCTGGTCGCCTTTGATCAGCAGCTCGCCACGTTGCCCTGGCTCAACAGCCTTCCCAGTATCGACATCGACGACCCTCGCGAGCGTGGCAGGGACGAGACAGCCAACGGACCCGGGAGTCTGCTGTCCACTCGATGGGTCCAATCCGGCCAGCGTGAGCTCGGTCATTCCCCACCCCTGTTTCACTTCGACGCCGGTGAGATCGGTGAACTTGGCCTCTGTCTCTGCGTCCAGCGGCGCTGCTCCACAGCGCACACGCTTGACGGTGGCAAATACCGCGCGGGTGGTGCCAGGGTGTTTTGTGAGCTTCGTCAGCGCTGGAGGGACGCAGTTGAGCAGGTTGATGCGATGCGTCTGTACAGCTTTGCAGAGAGAGTCTGGCGTGAAAGGGCGGAGGAGGAATAGCTGACCTCGCATTCTCAGCATGAGGTGCAGTTGCCCGATCAGGCCGTAGGCGTGGAAGAAGGGGAGGAAGCTAAGCATCCGCACCTGGTCCCCATGGAGTGATTCGGGGATGAATCCAGGCGTGCACAGGTTGGCCGAGATCATGCTCACGACGTTCTTGTGGGAGATCTGGACCGCTTTTGGCAGCCCTGTCGTCCCTGACGAAGAAGGGAGGTAGGCAGTGGTCCCCAGGTCCTTTGGCACGAATGGCTGAGCAGCCTTTGCAGCAGATTCGTCAGCCAACAGTTCGCCGATGGACAAAACACCCCCACGACCCAGCTTGGTGTCCGTGAGGATGACGGTGAAGGTCTTGATGTTGGCTGCGGCAGCACGGCGGAGGTAGGTGCTGTGGACGACGACTTTGGCGGGCTTGGTGAGACGGTAGACGTGGCGAAGCTCTTTGCGGGCGTAGTCGGGGTTGGCGAGCGCCACGCGAAGACCGGCGAACTGGGCCGCCATGACGACGACGGCGAATTCGATGGATGCATGGAGCGCGACGAGGATGGTGTCGCCTGGCTTGAGGTGCGCTTTGGTAAGAAGGCCGAGGCCGAAGCGTTGCGCTCGGAGCCTGAGCTCGCCATATCTATCAGATTCGAGGATGGTGCGAGAGTCAGCGTCAGGGGCGCAAGCTCGTGTAGTCAGGAAAAGAAACGGTAGCTTACGAGATGATTCGGCCCGACGAGCAGTCGGTGATGGCAGTGCCTGCATCATCGAAGCTCACATCGCCCAGGCAGAACTGGTAGACCGACTCGGATGGTACTTGAGGCGGTGGCAATCTTGACGCGTAGATGCCTGCCTTGGGATCGTAGACCGTATATGGGCCGAGAGGGACCGTCAATCCCCGAGCTTGCTGGGTCATGCTGGTCGATCGTAGGCTGTCGAGCACCTGTTAGACGTCTTGTTCTTGTTGCAGTGCAGAAGGAAGATGGTGGGGTCGATGGGCGCTGTGTGCCACGGCAGTCGGCAAGCTTAGCCCGGTAGAAGCGCCGGCCTAAGCTCAGGGTCTTCTCAGCAAGCAAGCGAGTTTTGTGGGGTAATGCCGATATCTGTTCAGAACGACGCTATATCGGGCGACGATCCAGATCCGCGGCCAAACTGATTTTGAAAATCAATTTTTCTTAGCGTTGTTTCGGTGAATTCGGATTTTCCGCGCTAGCCGCCTTAGCGTGACGGAGTGGTGTCGGCTGCATGTGCTCCGAAACCAGAGAGGCGCTCGCATACCGTACGCTGATCTTGTGCGTAGATCGCCGTCATCTATGTGCTATCACGGTCTTGTATGACCGTCACTGTTCTGCAATCCTGATCATCCTGGCACAGGCAAACGCCGAAATCGACCAGGCTGGGCTTCGACGGCCATTGACAGCTTGCTGAATCCGACCCAGATCATCGCTAGCGCCAAAGAGAGAAGTGATTTTGACACTCCGCTCACTTCTGATCCGCTTTAGAGCGAAAAATAGAAGCCCCGCGTCTGCAGCGATGACATGCATTCGGTGCTTCAACTTGAGCTCGAAACAAGGTTGGAGGTCCGCCATGGCCTGTCTGTGTTCGTGGGAAATTCATTCAGTGCGATCGTCGACGACGTTCATGAAGCTGCTTGAATCCGTACTCGCAGATGGCCGAGAGATTATCCGCTCTTGGGGGTCGAAAGTGAGAGAGGGCAAGCTCCGAAGGGAGTGGTAACGTTTTGGCTTTGGACTCGCTTACTGCCAAAAGTCTCTTTCTCGCATTTGCCGATGCGCCACTTTTGTGTGTGTGAGCGTGCAAACAGCCTTTTTGCATGTCGCCTTGGTTTATGCACTCTTTTGTTCAGGCGTTCGGCTGCCATCCGAGCCGGCGTCCACCGTCGTTGTCGATACATGCATGGAAACCAGGATTGTCTCGCGAGCGAGCTCGAGACTCGACATTGGCGAGGCGTGTGAACCAAAGGTGTCGGTCGGATCAACCGGTGCTCGCTTTGCGAAATCACACTTGTCGTCGACTACGCCTACTGGGCATCTTCAAACTCAGGCAGCTTCTGTCTCGGTTGGGAGCGTGATTCTATTTGACGACGATTGTCTTGGATCGGAACAGCAGCCGCCGTCACCGCCAGGAGTTCTCCGCAGCGGCTAAATCGAACCCTTCGCCAATCACGCCGGCTGACTGTTGCAGGTGCGTATGCAGTCGACAGTCTTGTCTAGCAGCCAGACGTGCATGGCAGCTTCTTTGTTCGCTCCCCCCTTTGTCGCTGTCACCACTCTCGTCGATCCTCTTCTCCTTCTTCTCTCCTTCGATATCCTCTCCACCATCACCCCCCAAAGCGGACAACATTCCCTTGTTCCGGCCCGTCAAAGCAACTCGGGCCGCATCCGAAGCAGCTCACTGCCTGGATACATTAAGCCACCAACCATCCTTTCGCAACCTTCATCTTCCGACCTCGACTCATCCCACTTCGGCTTACTTCATCCGATTACTCGTCCCGCCATACATCAACAAACACAGCCAGACGACGTTCGCCTGAGCATTCCATAGACGTCAAACGAATGTCCACTTGACCCACGACACACGGCTGCGACATCTGTAATCGTTTCAACTCGGCCTCTTCGTCGTTCTTGCTCTTCAAATGTTGTCCTGAACCAGCTCCAACCCTGATCCCCATCCCTGATCGCCTTTGTTCTTCTCACCGTGAACGCCACACTACAGCCTGATCGGCGCCCTTGACTGAACCTCAAGCTGGCGGAAGCGCCCACGTCTCGACCATGTCGATGCCTCTCACACCGACAGCGCTGGTGGATCATCAAGCGATTGATATGCACAGCGTCCTTGGCAGACCTACTTTGCCATTTGATACCACCGTCTATGCAAGTTCATCGAAAAGCATCCCACACAATGCGACTATGGCCCAGGTCTATGTCGTCGGCTCCCCCGGCGACAGAATTTCACGGCATGATGACTACCCAAGCGCTCATGCGACCATTACACGCTCCACTATCATGGAAGAGAAGCGCCGCACTTATCTCATTTCACCACCACTGTTTGCTGGCTCGAAGCCTAGCAAGAGAGAGGTGTATGATGTTGACAGCGTCAAAGCTGCCGCGCGACTTGAAGCTAGAGAAGGACGAACGCTCATGTCTGCCGAACGACTAGCAAAGACCGACATGCTCATGCCACGACACCAGCGCGCACCGCGGCCCAAGACAGCCCCGAGTCTGCCCTCCTCCTCGACTTCGCAGATTCGCCTGGAACCCTGGAAGCACAGTTTTGGCCGTCAAAGGCCATCCTCGGGCGGCGCGGCGATCCCGCACTTCGACGCGGGGGCTGGGACCGCTACCGTGCCGGCAACGGATGAAGATGTGCTCCTTGCATTCCACAACACTGTCGAGCAGGACTCGCATCGAAGCATGTCAAGCGATGACCGACCGCGCACATCCCGAGGCAACACGGCTTCATCTAGCAAAAGCCACGAGCTCACAGAGGGCGACGAAAGCGATCCGAACACTGTTACTGGTTATGGGCTGGACCTGAGAGGACGACGTGCGTCTTCTTTCGCGCGACCGCGGAGCGCCGTTGGTCAGGCTGACGACGGCAATGCTCGCACACGCGCTTCATCTTCTGCAGGCTCTCGAAGCCGAGGGGCGACGAGCGATGAAAGCAGCAGCAGCAGTGGGCGTCCGTCAACAGCCGTAGGAGATGCCGTGAAGCCCTTTGGCTTTGGTATGTCCGCGTCCTCTTCCCGCCGAGGCTCCTTCGCGCCGCCTCTGCATGATCGCACATGCTCCATCAGCGATGATGAGGAGGGTGAAACCGAGGCCGAGCTCGGGTCAGTGATTGAGCGCGAGTATGCCAAGCTGGTGGCGCGAGCAGCGTGCATATCACTTGATGGGCCATGCTAGTCGATCACATCGCTTGTGCTGCTTCTCGCTCCGCCCTACATACACTCCCTCTTTTGCAGCTCTCAAGCATTTCTCAACATTCATTTGATCTCGCTTTCTATCTGGGTGTCTTGACTGTGTCACCTGTCTCGCATCTTGTAATACCATTCATTCGTTCCCTTGACTGCTGTGTGCCCTGCCTGCAAGTCTCGAACATTCTATGAAATGTCTACTCGTCGTCTTCGCGCTGGTTCGGTGCTGATGAAGCGGCAAGCGTCCGCCGTACCATCTCCTTCAGTGCTTTGGGATCCGAGCCAAACTCTGCGGATCGCACTGTAATTGCGTATAGGACTGCATGAGGAGGAAGGTTGAGGAGAAATGTTGGTCAGCTACTTCGCCTGTCATCGATGCAGCTCGAGGATGCTGAGACCTACTGTCTTCGATCTTGCGCAAGCTCTGATTTGTGACGAATTGCTTTTTCTTGAGGTCTTTGACGAGCGGCACGAAGGGATCCAACGCATCCCGCAACCGGCGAGTGAGGTCGAGAACTTGCTTGATGACTGTGCCTGTGTCGCCTTGGCCGACAGCATTGGTGGCGAAGCGCATCAACTCGCCCGTCAAATCGGACAAGCCGAGTAGGTATCGATGTGTGGGAACGTGGAGCACTTCGGAGTCTTCTGTTGGTGGACCTGCCCTTGCTGACTGTGATGCTGGCTGCGTAGTCTCTGTCGGTTTCGAATAGAGCTGCGATTCGGATACGGTCTCGGTGCGGAAGCGATCCTGAATTTGGCGTAGACTGATGAGCTGTGTAGTGCGTAGGTAGTGGTAGAAGGAGATGGCTTCGATGAACTCTTCGAGTCCGCCGCCGATGTTTCGTTCGTAGCGTTGCGCTCGAAGCCGCGCCGCTGACAAATTCAGCTGCTGATCAGGCGCACAAAGTGAGCCAAGACCTTCGGCCATAGCCGCTTGTCTGAGTAGCGCTACGATCTCGTCCAGCTTGGTCTCGGCTTCAGAAAAAAGCTTGCGCGTCTTTGCAGAGGGCTCTGCGGACGCAAAGTCGGTGATATCGAATCGATGCAGCAAGAAGATGACTTTCTTCGAGAGAGCTGTCACATCGCGCGATGACTTGATGAGACGCTCCCGTCGGTCATTGTGCGCGTCGATCTCGTCTCGGAAGCTGCCGAACGTCTCGAGGATCTTGGCGCTGGACGAAGAGGCTTGATTCTCGTCGGTTGGTCCGCTCCGTTCATCGGATCGACTGCGCTTGCTGGGATGTGGTCGCGTGGGTGCCGATGGCGATACTGCTCTTTCCCTTCGTAGATCAGTCATAGCTGTCTTCGGGGCTGTGTGACTGTCCTCGTTGTTGGTTGTGTCGAAGAGAGCCTTTCGAGAAGTGGAATCACCTTGCACCTTTCTTCTTTCCTGCCAGACCTCCACACAAGCTCAGAAAGCTCGCCATCACGACTCTCCGACTTCCGGTGCCAAGACGCCGGATCGCCAGATCCGAAAGAACTCACGCTTCGTGTTGTTTTTTCATCACTCAGCTGTTGGACGTCCTTCTTTTTGGTGGAATTTCGGAAGCAGCTGCATGCATCACATGCAGCGGTTCTGTTGGTGTCATGCCCCAGCACATTTGACGAGCAGTCACGCTATCACGCTGAGCCGACGCCTTGTGCGGGGCCCTCTTTACTTCGAGTTCACATTCCGCATCTCAAGCTTTGACCTCCGTTGAATGTCAACATTCAGACTAGCCACCAGCCATCCCGCGCGCTGCTGCTCCATCGTTGAGCACGACCAAGTCGCGGTTCGGATCTCAAGACGCCCCTTGTCATTGTCGATAGACACCTTCCCGCTCTCCGCTGTCTCGCTGCGGGTCGCTCGCTTTTGACGACATGTCGGCTCGGGCACAGAATGCAGAAGAACAGTCTCCGGCCTTGACAGCCCATGGTGCTTCTCATACGTCGTCATCTTCGGCGCAGGAGACAGAACACAAGGGCGGCGCTTCCGACAAGAGCAAGACTGGCAAGAATGTCAAACCTGCAAAGTCGCCATCCAAGATCCCCAGCTGGATCAAGAGCAACATAACTTCGGCTCGATCTCTCCGCATTCTTGCAAGATGCTGGGTAGCAACGTGGGCCAACTTCCTCTTGATGATCCCCGGCCCTTCCTTGCGGGTCCTTGGGCAGGCTGCCTTCTTCGGCTGTATGCTCACCCTCATGATCCCGCCCTCCATGCCCTTCTTCATCTTCTTCCTTGCCTTCGGCATGCTTGCCATCGGCGCACTGACAGGCTGGGCTTGGGGATGCGCTGCCATGGCTGCTGCTAATCGCGCTCGTAGCCAGCCCCTTTTGCAAGCTGCCATTCAACGCGTTCAATCTTCTGCTGCCTCGTCCACCAATCCCGAGGCATACGTCGCCACCTCCGTCTTCCGCGGTCAATACCTGGACGTTCGATCCACGGCTGTGTTCGGCGTCTTCCTCATGCTCGGCGTCTATGCCGTGGCAGTGCTTCAGGTCAAGCGTCCAAAATTCAAGATTGGGTCCATCTTCCTCCTCATCGTCACCGACATCATGTGCTCCTACGGTCCTCTGTTCCCCTACGCAAGATACACGCTCGGCCAGATCTTCATGATCCCGATCGGCTGCTCGCTCGCCATCTGTCTCGCTTCGCAGATTCTCATCTTCCCAGAGACGCTGGCGTACGCCTGGCAGCTCCGCTTCGTCTCCATGCTGGCCACCACGCGCGACCTCGTTCGTCTGCATTCATCGGCCCTCGAAGATGTGTCCAAGCACCACGATCCTTCCAGCATCTCTTCAACGCAGTCTCGCCACGAGCAGCCGACCAGCGAGGTGCTGCATCGAAGCATTCAAGCGGAGGATGAGGCCGCCAAGACTGCGTCTGGCTTGCTTGCCAATGTCAAGGCAAATCGCGCCGCGTTTACCGAGCAGATCGAGGATATCAACGGCATGACTCCATTCCTCGGCATGGAGTTTTATCGATCCTACTTTAGCGCACGCGACATGAAGGTCATCTTCCGCAGGACTCGCTCCGTCAATCTCCAACTCACGCTCCTCAACTCCTTCTGGCGCATGGTTGGCCGCGAGCTCGGTATCTCTGACCCTCACACCTTTGACGAAAACTGGGATCCATCTCAACTCGAGCCAGGCTACCACAAAGACGGAGAACACGGTACTGAAGCGCTCCCCACCAAAGAGCGTCTGGATCCGATCCGACTGCACGAAACCGCAACCATTCACCGCGTTCGCCGCGATGTCTTCGCCAGCGAAGCTCAGCAGCAGGTGCACATGTCGCGCATGCTCCACATCCTGCACAACATCGCGGCACCATCGCTGGATGCGGCTGCTGATTCAATCGAAGCTATTCAAGCCTATTTCGAGGCGAATCTCTCCTGGAGACAGAAGCGTCCCATCGACCAGGTGCTGCAACAGCTACACGAAACAAAGATCAATCTCGAGAGCGCTCGGCAAAGCTTGCTCACAGACAAGAGGCTCGAGCTGTTGCAACCCTATGCCGAACACTTTCGAGCTCTGCATCCGGACTTGAACCTCGAGGAACACTTCTTGCAGACCAAAGAATCCGTTCAATCGTTCCGAGCCGGCGTTCGTCCGCTCCACGTCTGCCTTGTCTTCGTCACCAATCTTTTGGACGCACTGGATACCGTCTCGCAGCTTCACACCGAGATGCTCAGCGTCGCGGACCGCGCAGGCAACCGGAAACGCTTCTGGGCTCCAAAGCATCTCGGACGATTGATTGCCATTCTCAAGAGCGACAAGCGTGGGTCGTCCGATGGACTCGATCGCTTTGGTCCAGGAGACGGTCAATTTGACCGAGAGGAGGTCCTGGACAGCGATTTTAGGAGCGATCGAGTCCATACCGCTTCCTCAGCTAGCAGCGCTCAAAGCAACACAGTGGCGGATCACTTCGAAAGCGAAAGTGATGATGACTCGGATCACGACTCGGCACAGGCCTCGTCCCCCCACTCCTCCCGCCCAGCTGACGAGGAGAAAGCTTCTACTCCCGCAACGTCTCCGTCCAAGAGGGACTCGAGGAAGAGTAGGCGATCCGGCAAGCAGCACTACTATGCGCGCGATCCAGACGCCATGCCACCAACAAGTGCTTTGCACCGCATCGGAAGGGGCGTTGCCGCAACTTACTACTTTGTTTGGGGGCCGACCGGCATCTATGCGCTCCGCATGTGCATCGCCACATTCGCAGTATGGATCCCGATGGTCCTTCCCAACACGGCCTACTTCGTCTATCAGCATCGAGGTATTTGGGCGTTAATCATGGCTCAGACGGCAGCGGCTCTCTCGGGGGGCGAGCTCATATTTACCTTTGCCATGCGGTTCATTGGAACGGTCATCGGCCTTCTTTACGGATGCGTTCTGTGGTACATCTCCACCGGCAATGGTCGCGGCAACGCGTACGGAGTCGGTGCTGCCACCGCGGTGGGCTTCATTCCGCTCGTCTTTCTGCGCGTGTGGGCGCCGAAGATGCTTTTGCTGCCAGCCATCATGCTCAACGTGTCCTGTATTCTTGTGGTCGGTTACAGCTGGATCGATACTCACCTCACGGTGCTGGCCAACAGTGGCATTGGCATCGAGGTCGCTTGGAAGCGAACGCTGCTCGTCATTATCGGTATGACGGTTGCGCTGATCGTCATGGTGTTCCCGCGGCCAGTGTCGAGCCGTCTCCTGCTGCGCAAGAATATGGCTAAGGTGACTCGACAACTCAACGACTTGTTCGTCGAGACCATGGAAGCCTGGATCGAGAGGAACCGAATCCAGGAGCGGGAGGCAGAACGCGCCGGCTTTGCCAACCAGATGGATACGAATGGTGAGAAGGTCGAGGAGGGCGAAAATGCCGCAGGCCAATTCTGGCAAGACCGCGAGCCACTGATTCGAGCACGCTTCATGGCCATCAGCGGCGCTGTTGCGACTTATGGGAGTCAGATTGGGCTCGCTTCGATGGATTTCCACATCAGAGGTCGATGGCCAGCAGAGCGGTACGTCGAGATTGCAGCTGTGCATGCGGCGATCCTCGAGTCGCTTGGAGGCATCGTCTCATCGGTGCGCGCCTTTGACGGGCTGACGACGCTCTCAAATGACGGAGACGTGACAAAAAGCCGAGCTCCCAAGAGTCGCTTGGACTGGCAGACGCTGCTCTCGACATCCACATCGCTGCTGGATCCGCAGTATCTGTCGGAGATCTGCATGATGTTCGATCTCCTCTCCAAGGCACTGCGAAACGGCGAGCGACTTCAGCACGCTTCGTTTTCGTTGCTGGAGAACCACTTCAAGTATGCGGCGAGCAATCGCAACATTGATGCATTCCTGCGCAAGAAGGCGAGCGAGGAGCGCAAGCTGGCAGAAGGCACTCAAGGCACGACGGAAGGGGAGGACGTGCTGAGCTGGAGCGTGCTGCGCGATCCGATGTATCTGCGCTACACGACGGCGCGGATGGCGGCAATCGCTTTGGCCACCGAGCTGGACAAGTTCAAGGCCATCGTGCAGGACTTGGTCGGAGAAAACTCGCTGGTAGGCTTCGACATGCTCAAGGAGAAGTACGATGAGAGGATGGTTCGCGCCCAGACCACGTTGGACAAGTTGTAGACGTCAAGGCGTGGTGGTGTTGGAATGCTTTCTCTTTCACGAACGATGACCGAACACGAACGATAAAGGAACACGAAATCGACGATAGTATACATGGAACAGTTGATGCTGACTCTTCATAATGGCCGCCTGTGGTCACTTGTCCGATGCATTGTTGGTCTGGAGACGTCCACGTATTCGACATGTGCGCCTGTCACCGGCACATTCGACAGCACGTGGCAGAAGCGAGCGTCGATCCATCCGTTCTGTAAGAGCCTGAACCCTTGGGATTCGAAGGGGCCGAGCTTCTTCAGGGTCGAGATTCGCCCAAGCCTGAGAGGTACGAGTTCGGACTGACGGCCGAAGCCTTGTCAAGCGCTTTTTTTGGGAGACAAAGGCCAGACCGATGGGCGTGTCCTGAAACGAGAAAGCCGTCAGCCTCTGTGCGTGTGTGGAGCAGAGAACCGAAGAAGACGCGATGTGAAAGGGCTGAGCGAGGTGGCAGAGGCGGGAAAGCAGAGAGAGAGAGGCGCGAGCGCCGATCTGACTGACGTGCATGCATGCGTTTGTGTGTCTGCTTTCACACCGCCGTGAGCCAAATCCAACACAGCATCAGTCTCTCGTCACGCCCGCGCGCATTTGCGCAAAAGGAACCTCCACGCAACAGCTGAGCCTAGAGTGTTGCTTGCTTGCGGAGTCGGTGGTCACCTCGGTCGGTGACATCCAACCCAACTCGATTGCACACCGCCATATCGCGCTCCGCTCACCTCGCTTGTCGCTCACTTTTTGCAATCAGTGTCTATTCACGATTGCCCTTCGCCTATCACACTCCACTTCTCTCACTTACCTACGATCAGCATCCATCGGAGTATGGCCGATAGCTCTGACACATCTTCTCACTGTACCATCACTCCCTCCGCCAACGCCCCTCCTTCCGCCAACTCAGCCGCACCCACTCGGAACGCTGCTCAATCCTCCTCTTGCGAACAGCAGCAACCGGTTTCTCATCCGACCTCGGCTTCTCCGCCACTTCAAGACGAAGCCAACGTCGAGCATCAGCGTCAGCCAACTCAAGGCGCGCCTACCTCTCCACTCTCCCTACGAGGCATCCACCAATCTTTGGCAGCGCATCTTCAGCATCGCACTTCGCCACGTCGTGCCAACAGACTCGCAGCTACTGCATCCTCATCCGAGTCTCCCAACGAGTCCGAGTCATCAGTTCACCCGAAACAACGTCTCACTGCTCTCTTTCAGCGCAAGAGCATCAAAGGCAAAAACTTTCGCACCGAGAGCGCTGATCCGACACCCGCTTCATCCCGACCGCCTCAGAAGCTAGAACGCATCGGCACCCACGCTGCAGGTCTCATCACCGGCTCCCTTGATTGCTCCACCTCATCGAAGCGAGATCACGTCAGAATGGTCGGCTCTCATCTTCACCACGCCTTCCGCTCCTGGTTTAAGGAGACCGAGAAGGACGGCACTCCTCTCCTCCCGGTACAGCTCTCCAAAAAGTACGACGTGCTGCCCACAGTGCTTGGTCAAGGCTCCTTTGCCGTGGTCAAAGCCGTCGTCGACAAAGTTACCGGCGAGCAACGCGCACTCAAGATCATCGCAAAGAAGCCATTGAAGGACAGCAACGAGAAAATGCTCAAGGAAGAGATCACCATCCTCGGCAAGGTAGAGCATCCCAACATCATCAAGATGTGGGACCTCTACGAGACCAGAGAAGGCGTCTTTATCGTCACGGACCTATGCAAAGGCGGCGAGCTCTTCGACCGACTCGTCGAAAAGGTGCACTACAACGAGCTCGACGCCCGTCACATCATGAAGCAGATCCTCGAAGGCGTTGCGTACCTCCATGAGCACGACATCATCCATCGCGACTTGAAACCCGAGAACATCCTCCTACGCGACAAGACGGATCCAAGCGGCATCGTCATCTCCGACTTTGGTCTCTCACGCTTCATCCCGGACGAGGGTCTTCTCATGACGGCTTGCGGATCGCCCCAGTACGTCTCTCCAGAGGTCCTGCTCGGCAAGGGCTACAACGCTGCCGTTGATATTTGGTCCAGTGGTGTCATTGCGTACGCTCTTCTCGGCGGCTACACTCCTTTCTACGGCGAAGACCAGCCCTCTCTGTTCAAACAGATCATCAAGATGGAGGTGCAATTCGAGCCAGAGTACTGGTCCGAGGTGTCGGACACCGCCAAGGACTTCATCCTCCGCTGTCTCTGTTCCGCAGAGGAGCGAATGACCGCACGCGAGGCGCTTGCTCACCCGTGGCTCGCTAACCTGCCGCCACTGCACGAGGAGAGTGCAAAGGGCGCCTGCCTCAAAGACCGCACACTTCGCAATCTCACTGCCATGCGAAAACTCCGCAAAGCTGTCACGGCGGTCGAGGCCATCAACCATTTGCAGCGTCTCCACGCACTTCGCCAGCAGAATGGCGACGCACTCCCTCAGAAGCAGCAGTCCCTCCTCAGCATCGCAAGCTATCTTCAGTCGTACAAGCGCGGCGACTCGCTCTTGCCGGATCCGATCGATGGCGGTCACAGCGTCTCGGCACCTCCAGGATCCTACGACCCTGTCATCATGTCGACAGAGCCTGCGGACATGGACGTGGACAACGAGAAGCAACGCTCAAAGACGCGTCAAGATTCCGCCATGGCGCTGGACTTGACCGTCATGATGGTGCTCATGCCCGAAAACGACTCCAAATCCTCGTCGTCATCCAACGCCGGCCAAGGCGGCCAGTCTGGTACCGCAGCAGTGGCAGAGGCCGCTGCCTCCACCATTGATCGCGGTGCTGAGTCTTCATCGGCTCAAGGATCTGGCAAGAAGGGCGATGGAGACGTTCTTGCTGCCGGAGAGGAAAGCCCTTCCGCCGCATCGACAGCCGACTCCGAGGCCACCGTCCGTCCTAATGCCCCGCCGCCCACCGCTACTGCCAATCAGCCTCGTCGTGCTAGCCGTAATGTCAACAAAAAGGACAACGAGTCGACAAAGACACTGAATTCGCTTCTGGACCAGTACAAGAAGACCGACGTTCCTGCCTCCGCACGTCTCAACCCCGCCGCCGAGAGGACGCAGCCCACCAAGATCACCTTCACCAACGCTTGGCGCTACCTGCCTTTCCTGGTCCAACAAGGTGTTACCATCGGTACCGCCGTTGCATCGCACGCCATCTACGGTCCAGCCAAGAAGTCGTGGGGTATCGAGACGACCGTCTTCACTCGTGTCTTGCGCGACATTGCCAGCTTCTCTGAGTTCGCCTCAATTCAGGGACTGCAGGGCTTCTTCGACCTCGGTGCCTTCCTTCCAACTCCAAAGGACGGTCTCATTACTCCTGTGACGTTCCGCGTCAAGAAGCGTGGGCTGCGTGGCTTCCTCGCCGAGGCGGATGCGGCCGAGGATGGCAAGCGAGAGATCAGTGCAGAATGGGTCGTAGGCAAACAGACCTGGCGCCGACTCCAGGCAGAGTGGCGCAGCGGCAAGCAGAAGAACAAGGAGCGCGTCATCCTCTACATCCACGGCGGCGCCTACTTCGTCATGTCGGCTGCAACCCATCGACCGCTCACCATCTCGCTGTCCAAGTACACCGAGTGCCGCGTCTTTGGCATCAACTACCGTCTTGCTCCCGACACCAAATTTCCAGGTGCACTCCACGACTGCGTCGCATCCTACTTCCGTCTCACCGAGGACCTTGGAATTCCGCCTAGCAACATCGTGCTCGGTGCCGACAGTGCTGGTGGTGGGTTGGCGCTAGCGCTGATGTACTACCTCCGAGACAACAAGTACGAGCTTCCGAGTGGTGCCATGCTCTTTAGCCCCTGGGTCGATCTCACCATGTCTTGCGATTCTTGGGACACCAACGCCGAGTTCGACTATCTGCCCATGCCCAAGTCGGGTGATCACATGAACCCCGTCTGGGCTTACCTTGGAGAAAACATCGACAAGTATCTCACACATCCGTACGCGTCTCCGCTGTTCGGAGACATGCACGGCCTGCCTCCTCTGCTCATTCAGTGCGGTGATGCCGAGGTGCTGCGCGATGAGGTGACCCTGCTCGCTCACAAGGCCTCTTTGTCAGGAGTCGCAGTGCGCCACGAGCTGTACGAGGACTGTGTCCACGTCTTCCAGGCGTTCCTGTTCCTCGATGCCAGCCGAAAGGCGCTGCAGAGTGCTAGGCACTTTGTGCGTACCGCCCTCGACAAGAGAGGCAAGTCTCGCTCGGCATCAACCTCCGCGCGTGCCGAGTCGGCCGTCAAGAAAGAGATGACCAGCGCGACGATGCAGACCTCGGAGGGCGACAAGGCCGATCCTGCAACTGGCGAAGCTTCGGGCAAGGCGCCTGCATCCTCCAGCGCCAAGGGCAAAGAGACGATGACGCCCAGCACGTCGTCAAACACGGTCGATGGCGGGATCAACGAGATCGCCACTTTGCCACACCAGCAGTCGGATGGTGACGTCGAAGCAGATGATTCCGACGACGCTGATGCAGCAGCCTTGCCATCTGGCGAGGAGGACTGGGATCTCGAAGGTCGAGCTTCAGGGGAAGAGAGCCGAGCTCTTGGTGGAGAGGCCGAGTCCAAAGCCGCGAGTATCCCCGCCAAGATTGCTCAGAAAGCGCTCGGCACTGACGACAAGGCAGCCACCGAAGCCACAAACAAGGGCGTCAAGCAAGAAGCGCAGAAGGAAAAGCAAGCCGCTTCGAGCTCGTCAGGTCGCGAGTCGTCGTTCCCTCAGATGACGATCGAGGAGGCTCGCCTGCGCGGTCAGGCGGGCATGCAGCAGCAGCACTCGTCGGACGCTCCCGCCCTGAGCAAGTTCCACGCGCCGGCCAAGCCTCTGACGCCCAAGATGCGACGCACCGGCAGCGGCAAGGAGCTCTCGACACTGCTCAAATCGTTTGAGGAGAGCAACAAGAGCGGCGGCATGGGTCTCAAGACCAACGTGTACACCCCCGGCAGCTCCTGATTCCACTCGCCTGACCCTCAGACACAGTCCTGAACCACGCATAAAGTCTCGTTCTGTCTACAATTGTCTGGATTGCAATGCAAATGATCATGTCCATGTCTGAAGCCTTCGTCTTCGTCGAGTTTTCGAGCTGAGAGTCTTCACCTCCATCGATATTTCCTGCCATTTGGGCTGCGCCTGATGATGTCTTGCCCGTGCTGTGTGCGCATCAAGATGCCAATCGACATGGGCCCAGCGAGAGTGTTGAGGACGATGGCCCAGGTGGCGACGTTGAAGGCCTGCTCGTTGACGAGGCCCTCCTGGCTGGCGAGGTTGATGATGAGGAAACCAATCTCGCCGCGCGACATGAGCGCTGTGCCGAGGAACAGTGCTGCGGGCCAGACGGGCTGTTTCGGCGCTGCGGCCTCCGCTGCACGGATAATGGATCCCTCCTCGTTCGACGCTTCGCCCTGCATCTCGATCGAACCATCCTGGGTGACGGCCTGTCGAGTGTCGGC
The DNA here is from genome assembly GCF_000497045.1 of Kalmanozyma brasiliensis GHG001. Classification (NCBI taxonomy): domain Eukaryota; kingdom Fungi; phylum Basidiomycota; class Ustilaginomycetes; order Ustilaginales; genus Kalmanozyma; species Kalmanozyma brasiliensis. The sequence goes on along the minus strand of NW_015961965.1, from coordinate 8,319 downwards.
CAGCTGCTTCTGCTTGCGCCTATCGGCCCTCCCGGCCCTGTCCTCCATCTTTTGCTCCAGCCAATCGGCAACATAGATCCAACCCCCCGCGCAGACCTTCGCAAACGCCATGAGACCCGCAAAGATGACACCTCGCCACACGGTCTTGCCTTCAAACATCGACTTGACGGGAATAGCCGACCCGATGCTTGAGAAGAAGAACGGCATGAGGATGGTCTCCTGCACGACGCCGAGCGCCGTTTGGGTCGAAAGCAGGTGTTCTGGCGACCACAATCGAAGGATGGTGCTGGAAGTCGAGTTGGGCGGCGGAGAAGCGGTGTCCAAGAAAGTGCCGTAGACATACTTCATCATGGCTCCGGCGCAAAAGGCGCCGATGAGGAGCGAAGATTTGATCTCCTCGCTTATCACCGAGTAGGCAAGCACCGTGATGATAAGAAGCGTTGCGGCGAGGAGCTGTTGCGAGCCGGCATCGGCTAGAAGGTGTCTCATCGATTTTCCGAACTTCGAGCCAGGGGCGGAACTTCCTTCTTCAACATCGAGACGAGCTTCGCGCGATCGTTGGTATCGAAGCGCCGCCAGCCGGGTGATGGGTCGGAGCGCGTAGCGTGAAAGGAGGCAGGAGACCACGATCAAGAGGAAAGAGGCCACGATGGGACGAGCGATTGTCCAAGGTGCGATGGAGATGGATCCGCCTTGTTCGGATCCTGAAGAGGGACCGAGGGATGCGATCACACCGGTGATGACCAACCCCACGATATCGTCCAGGAGTGCCGAACCGATCAGGATGGTGCCGATGCGAGTAGAGGCAATGCTGTGCGTCGCATCATTGGTGTATCCGCCGTCCGACCCGTTCTGCGAGCCGCTAAAGGAGCTCAGGACGGCGAATGTCGTGCCCAGGCTGGTGGATCCCAAGGCTGCGCCGACGGCGAAGCTTTCGAGAAAGCCAAAGCCGAAACCCCATGGCAAAAGTGCCATGCTGATGCCGATCGGTAGCAGGATACCAGTTCCGCCGACCAGAATAGATACGAGCAGGTTCTTCGGACTCGACATGATGTCCATTCGCGCTTCGAGACCGCCCTGAACGATGAGCAGGATCAATCCGAGATAGCCTATCGCGAGCACAGCCGATTGCACATCCTGCGGTAGGATGTCTCCGAGCGGTCGGGCGTATACGGCTCCGAGAACGAGAGGACCCAAAATGCCTGCCGAGAAGATCCGTTGGAATGCATGGTAGAAGATTGTTAGAAGCAAGAGGTAGGTGCCCAGGACCACGACGTTCACTATGGACGGTGCTGTGTACGCAAGAGCTAAAGCTTCCATCTTGCTGCGAGTTTCCTTCGCGCTAGCGATAGATGGTCGAACGTGAGGATGGCGCAGCAAGCAGCTGCTTTTGACGTCCAATTGCCAGCAACACGATGTGAAAAGGTGATGGTGGTGGTGAGAGGTGAAGCTATGTTGACGGTCCGCCTAGGTCATTCGCAAAAAGTCATCAAGCGCAGTCGGCGATTTACCAAGCACCATGGCGCGAGGGTGTTGGACAAGGCTTGGCGCCAAAGGTGAGAATTCGCCGATGGTAGCACAGACGAAGCCTCAACGCCGACTAGCGCATGTGACAAAATCCGGGTTCACGCACCTGCAAACCCATGCAAGCTGAGAACTTGGAGACAAGCAAACAACCAAGCAATGACAGCATTGGGCATACAATAGGGGTGGTCAACGACATCTTTAGCATTGCTTTACAAAAAAGATCTTTAGTGAAAAAGCAAATTTGGCTGGTGGAAAAAGCTGGACGGTTAGGGTTACACAGGTACTCCCGGCAACACTGGATTTAACGGCAAATCTGTACTAATGAGATATGTAGGCTTACCCCAAAGGAAGCTGTATACAAAATCCTGCGGTACCGCGTACCGCGCCGACGGAGATATGGGCCATCAAAGGCGTGTCTGGCTGATCACCCAGGGAAGAAAAAAAAGTTTTCTGATCACCTCCAATGGTGTTGGACCATTAATGGGATATGGAGAGAGATGATAGGAGAGGATGTCGACAGAGTCTCAGTGCACTGACACGTCTGGTCACGGCTCTGGAGCCGTTCAAAGTGGTCCCATTGGCTCCTTCAGCCCTAGGTTGAACCCACCCTTGAACCTAGGTACAACATAGGTCCCACCCGAACGCAGGTACCATCAAGGGTGGTAAGGTGCAGTTGACTTGGGTCAAGTTTGGACAAGTTGGGCCAAGTACCAGCAACCTTGGTACAGGTTCTGTCACTTGGGGTCACCCTAGGTGCAGCTTGGGCTCAAGCTACCGTCAAGCACTGTCAACCTGGGTTGGAGCCAGCCAACCTTGGTCAACTATGATCAGTCTATGCTCAACCTAGGTACAAGGCAGGTCAAGTACTGTGAACTGAGGCAAAGGGGACTTCATTGTGAGGAAAAACCTTGGGCTACCGGGGGTAACCCAAGGTGAAAAGGGGTTAGGGTTAGGGTTAGGGTTACACAGGTACTCCCGGCAACACTGGATTTAACGGCAAATCTGTACTAATGAGATATGTAGGCATACCCCAAAGGAAGCTGTATACAAAATCCTGCGGTACCGCGTACCGCGCTGACAGAGATATGGGCCGTCAAAGGCGTGTCTGGCTGATCACGAAGGGAAGAAAAAAAAGTTTTCTGATCACCTCCAATGGTGTTGGACCATTAATGGGATATGGAGAGAGATGATAGGAGAGGATGTCAACAGAGTCTCAGGGTTATATGACTGTCTGGTCCGAGGCAAAAACAAATATGCAACTTTCACCATCTGGGAACTTCATTGGGTCCATTTGCTACCATTTGAGTTACGTTCAACGGTAAAGTTTACCAATTAACGTAACTTTCTGGGCCGTCAAAGTTTCAAGGTTGGATGTTGAAACTACTCATTGATCAGGCTGCAGATGGTGTGAGGACCTGCATTGGGGTCCATGTGGACAGGATTCACTAGCCAAAGAGGTTTAGATTGAACATCGGAGGCTGTACGCCATCATCCAACGTTGCAACCTCAGGAACCTCAGATTCAGGGTCCTCAACCTCCTCAACCTTGGCTCAACCTCATGAACCTCCTGAGTGTTATGGGTTCGCTCGAGAGGCATAGGTCATTGCCGAAGTCGTGAGTTCGGCAATGCAAGCCCGGCTCGGGCCGAACTCGAGCTAGCTTCTCGAGGGATGGCTAGCCGCTATCAAAGATCACTCCGGGAAGCTTCGCAAGTGATCAGCAGGGGCAACACAGGGCACGGCCACCACCTCAGACGGCAGGATGGCCTCCAGGGCCAGATGGGGGCGAGACCAGGCACACACGCAGGTCGTGCAGGTAGACAATGGGCCGGCTTAGGCTAGCTGTGCCGGCAGGAGAACCAGGCAGGGCCAGAGGTCTCTTTATATACATCACGCTCGCTCGAGTAGGATGAGGCTGGGCCTCATCCACTCTACTTTACATATCACGTATCTAACGCTGTCTTCGCCATCAGCGATCACTTCATTTCACCCTCTACAGTCACACAGTCACACAA